>NW_026555641.1:0-55654 GCF_029017545.1 Prosopis cineraria | reverse complement strand
TTTTTGGGTTGCTATTTCTAGCTTCCGCAGAATCAGTCCGGTAAACCTCGCGAGCCTCATCTAGTCATCTTGTTCGCGTTCCTCCCTCTCTTCTGTTCGTCGCATTTTCTTTAGTCTCGAGCCTCTCGACTGACCTCTCATTTCAGCATTTTCTAGTCTGATCAAGTCCATTTCCAGCCTCTTCTGCCATCTTCAATCTTCATTAACAGGTTAGAGCTCTTATTCTTAAAGCTTAATTAATGATAGTTTAAGAAATAATTGGTTGTGAATCTGAACGTCTGGTGCTGATTACTGATTGCTGATTTAATAATTTTGATTATATTTGATTAAGCTTAGTTGTTTTTTATGGATTTAGAACCTCCCACTCTTGCCACTGAGCCTAATGTGCAAGTTAATAATCCTGATCCTACTCCTGTTGTTGACACTCCTCTGGCTCAACTCCAAATAGTAATAGCACCCCACAAATTGCTATTGGTTCGAATAGTAATGATGCCTCTGGGATTCAAGTATCATCTACACCATCTCTTCGGGGGAAAAGTGATCCTGCATGGGAGCATTTTGCTTTTAAAAAGAGGGAAGAACCTGTGTGTATACTTGCCTTCATTGCTCCTCATCATTTAGAGGAGGTGGGATCAATAGGATGAAGCAGCATCTTGCAGGTGTTTCAGGAAATATAATTTCTTGTAAGAAGGTTCCACATGATGTTCGCCATAGAATAGTTCAATCTCTAAAGAAGTGTCATTGGCAAATAAGACGAAGCTTAATGATCCAGACATACTTGAAGAGTTTGTTGATAACTCAGAATGTGAAGTAATTGCTCCAAATCTAGAGCCAAGTAAGCAAGCTAAGAAGGCAGGTTCTAGCAGTGTTGTTATATAAAAAAAAGAAAAAAAGCAGGGTTGATAATTATTTTGCCCCAAGGTCAACTTCTGGCTCCCAACCAGGGCTAAAGAGTGTGTGGTCATCTAAAGAAGCTCAGTATAAAGCTAAATTAGCCATTGCAAAGTGGTTATATATGAATTGCATTTCATTTAATGCTGTAAATTGTCCATATTTTTTGCTTGCTTTAGATGCAATTGTTGCAATTGGCCCAGGTTTTAAAGGTCCTTCATTTGAGGAGTTAAGGGTTGACCTGTTAACTGATTATAGAGAAAGAGTGTCAACTACTTATTGAAAGCCACCGAGCACTTGGAAAGAAAGTGGCTGCACACTCATGGCTTATGGCTGGACCGACAAAAGGCAACGGACATTAATAAATTTTTGGTTTATTCTCCTGTTAGCTTGGTTTTTGTAAAGTCTGTTGATGCTTCACATATGGTCAAGGATGCCAAGAATTTTTTTTAATTGTTTTGTGAAATTATTAGTGGGTCGGTCCTACAAATATAGTGCATGTTGTGACTGATAATGCAGAAAAAATTATGTAGCTGCTGGCAGGTTGATTCGTGAAAAATATAATCATATATATTGGTCACCCTGTGCTGCTCACTGTTTGAATCTTATTTTGAAGGACATTGCAAGCATGCCCCATGTAGCTGACCTTGCAACAAAGGCATCAAAAATTACTATTTTTGTGTACAATCATGTGGCTTTTCTTTCATGGCTTAGGAGAAGAGATGGCTGGACAGAAATTGTACGCCCAGGAGCGACCAGGTTTGCTACTACCTTTATTGCATTGAAAAGTTTGCATGAGCACAAGCATGACTTGCAAGCCTTGGTCTTAGATAAACACTTTCATGATAATAAACTATCAAGGACTAAAGCTGGGCAACTAGTTGGTGACATTGTGTTGGACAAGAAGTTTTGGGATGATTGCCATCAAATTGTATGTCTTGTGGGTCCTCTTATCAAGCTACTAAGAATTGTAGATGCTAATGAAAAACTATCTTTGGGTTATGTTTATGAGGGTATGCAGAGAGTAAAGAATTCAATCAAAAATTTCTTTTGTAGAAAGAAGGAACAATACAAACCTTACACAAGCATAATTCAAGCTCGGTGGGATAAGCATTTGAAGTGTGATTTGCATGCAGCAGCCTACTTTTTAAATCTTGCATTCTTGTATGATCAAGGATTTATAGAGAAGAGTAGAGTGACAAAATCAATGTTGGACTATTTTTCAATATACAAGTCTACCTATAAATATTCTGACATGATTTCTGAGATGCAAATGTACCGCAAGCGCCAAGGCTCTTTTAGTCGAGAAGAAGCTCATAAAGTAGCAAATGAAATACAACCTGGTTAGCTTCTTCCTCTTTTTTTCTTTTATTATAATTTTAAATATTAACTACTATTAATTTATTTGAATTTGATGTAGATGTCTGGTGGCAATGTTTTGGGGGTAGTGCTCCAATATTACAAAAGTTTGCAATTCGCATTTTGGGACAAACTTCTTCTTCTTCAGGATGTGAAAGAAATTGGAGCCTATTTGAAAGAATTCATACCAAAAAAAGAAATAGGCTAGAACATGAAAGATTGAATAATCTTGTGTTTGTTAATTACAACTTGCGTTTGCTAAATAGGTGATCATTAATCATTACTCAAATTTGAAATAACTCTCTTTGGCTTCAATAATTGAATGATTAGGGATTTAATTGTGATTTTTAATATATATGTAGAAGGTCAAAATTGAAGAAGGTGAGCTATGATCCTGTTGATTATGAATCAATTGATAAACTTGAGTATTAGATAGCTGAAGAAGTTCCAACTCCAAATCCTGATTTCACTATTGAGGAAATTCAAAATGAAGATTTTTTTGGTGGAAATGCATGTCCCTCTGGATCTAGTCTTGAATTAAGGGAAAATGAAGGTTGCTCCTCTTTTTTTTACATTAAAGCTTTGTTTGATTTATAGTTTATTCATTCATTATTTATATGTCAATGCTAACTATTTTTTTGCCAAATATATGTCTAGGTGTTGTTGAAGATGTCAATGTTCTGCAATCTCCTATTTTGAATTCATCAAATGCTATAAGAGTTGAAGGAGATGTTTGTGATCTACAACATGATTTTGGAGAGTTTAATTTAAAAGATTTATATGGCAATTGAATGTTGTAGTTTTTTAGTTGAATTTGGACCATTGGATTGTATGATAATGTTAGACTATAGTGTTGTGTTGTGTATGGCCATGAATGACTTTGAAGTATGCCTTTAAACTTTAAAGTATGAAGAAATTATCACTTTATTAGTAGTTAGTTATCTTTAATTTATCATAATTTCCTATAATTTTTAATGTATAATATTTAAAATATATTAATTTAATTACAAACGATCTGACCTCGATTCGACCTCGGTCTAATGTTTGAACCGTGAACCAGTGTCTTGACCGGTTCAATGTTCGGTCCGTTTTAATAAACATTGATGATAAGTGGGTTAATGGGAAAAGCCAAGGCACAGCTATCATATTCTACACTTGGAAGCGCGTAGAAGTGGCGTGAGTAATAGTAAGGGACTAAATGGCGATGAATGATAATAGAGTTATATAGACTTATAGTGTGATGCCATGAGTCAGCTATCCACCAAGCAGTTATGTTTGGATACTTCTTTAAATCAGGTTTTAAAAAACTTATCTAAATCAATTTTTAGGTGTATTTGAATTTCAATTAGCAAAAATTAATTAACAAAATATGATGATATTTTGATAATATTTTCTAAAATTAGTTTTGATAATTGAAACTGTTAGGATAACTTTTAAGCATCAATTATAAATATGGGTAAGATGGAAAGTGTTCAAACGTTGAGAATTAATTATAAGATGGAAAAAAAAATAACTTACATCAAATGAAGTTTTAGAAGGAAAATGGAGGTTTGAATAAATTGAGAGTATTTCGATAAAGTTTTTCAAAACCATAATTTTAGACCTATAATTGATTCTACATGAGTATTTAAATAGGTCATTAGTTCCTGAAAATCTATTTTGCAAAGGCTAACCAAACACTCTCAATTTTTTCAAATTTCATTTATTTTTTCAAACTCTATTTTGCAAATTTAATTTTTGCTTCCATTTTGAGAAGAATTTGCAAAATCTCTGACCAAAAAAAAAATAAGAATTTGCAAAATCAATTTTAAAAAATATTATGCTACTCTTCTTAAGAAAGCATAGAGGGCCTGACGAAGCTTTTGGTTTTGTATGGGCCCAGCAATTTTGGACCACAATTATGCATGCCCGTGCTCATCTCATATCTCTCCAGGCCCATTTTCTTTATTAGATGACTAAGGATCCGTTTGTTTTAGTTTATTTCATAAAAATGATTAATTTTTTTAAAAAAATTTATTTTGTGAGTTATTAAAATGTTTATTTAAATTTTTGAAAATAATAAAAATCCAAAAAATAGCATATTTTTTATTATTATAAATCATTTTAAAGAGGCGATAGATGAGATAAATTATTTTAAAGTGGCACAATACACAAAGATATCATAAAGTTTTTAAATAATATAATAATAAATCCTTTTTATGAAACAAAAATTAAGAAAAATATTATAAAATTTAAAAATAACTAAATAATAATTACTTTTTTATTATTGTAACCACATATAAAATAATGTCTTCTTTTTATAAAACCTCTAAGAAATAATTCTCTTTTTATAAAATCTATAAATTATCTAGAAATTACTTATTTTTAAATGATAAACAAAAAAGCCCTAAATCCTTTCACCCAAGTTTTCCCATTATAAGGGTCTTCAACCACCATATAGATTATCCAAATTTAAAATTTTTAATTTTATATTTATTAAAATAAAAAATATAGATTATAAAAATTTATTTTACCATCAATTTAGATGATATAGGTTTAATTTGAATAGTTTAATTTAATAATTTTTATAAATTAACTATCCAAATTTACCCCGGTGCACGATTTAAATTTAAAATTTATTCTTGTTATTTTTTCTAAAATTTATTTTTAAAAAGGTGCCCATTAGAAGATTATCTTTACATGGACTTAAGCATACTGGAATGTATCATATCAGTGATGTTAGGTTATGTTGAATGTTTCATTGTAGCTTTAAAAACCATACTTATACTCTGGCATCATCGATTGGGTCACCCCCACTTGAAGATTGTTACTCAAGTTCTTCAATTAGCTCAACTTCTCGCTACTAAGCATAGCCCAAAGTTGTCAATTAAGTTAAGGCTAACCCTTAAAAGACTAAGGCTTAAGCGGACTGGCTCTTTTAAGTCTTGTTTTATTTCAGGTTTCATTGTGCAAAGTCTAACTTAGGGCCACAGGGTTGAAGGGTTGGTCGAGGCCCTATTTTTTAATTTTTCAATTTAAAAATATAAAAAAACATATTTAAGATTTTTAAAAAAATTATTACACACAGTATTAAGTGTAGAAAAATAAATTTAAGTTAATCTACTTAAAACCAAATTTAACTCTAATAAAAATAGCAACATCATAAAATTAATCGAGATAACAATTAGATTTTGCCAATATCATCAACTAAGTCTTGATGGGTAAGGGATGGAGGAAAAGAAGGTGGCAGGCTGTGTGCTTGGTCAATTGGTTGGTTGATAGATAAGTAAGAAGGAATGAGAATGACCGAATAAGGCTAGGGTTTTCTTTTGGTGTATAATTATATGTAATGTTTATTTATTTCACATTAAAATTTAAAAAATATATAAAAAGGCTTGTCCTTTTATTTTTTGGCTTATTATTTTATACCCCAAAGTAGCGGCCCAACCCTAAATATTTTTAAACTTAAAAGGACTGACCTAATGGGCTGGGCTCTAATTAACAACTATGGCATAGCCTATACTTGGGTGAATTTAGGGTTGGTAAATAACTGCAGTCAATGAAAAAATAAAAAATCTCAAATTTTTAAGTTGAATTTAGTTGACATGTAAGATTACTACAGTGTATACCTAGGTATTCATCGGTCTTACAGAGCTAGGCTCAGGAGTTTACAACCACGTAGATGAAGCAGAATATTTTTCCTCTGAAGCGGCAATCCTATCTTGTCAAAACCTTTCACCACCACATTGATGGCAATGGGGAATGCAATAATACGAGCAACTTAGTAGACCTTCCAAGTTAGAAGGTGAAGAAAAAAAGCCATCAAATGGGACAAACGAATCCATTAAGCTGCAAATATTATATATAAAAAGAATTCAGTTAAGACAAAATAGGCACATGACAGTAATTGACCATAGTTCAGAGTCTCTAAATCTTTACATTTACACGTATTCTTGAGAAAAGGAAATCTTTATTTAATTTACTATTAAAGGAGTCTACATTGAAAAATGTTTTTGCCTATCTGGCATAGGCCGTCGCCGTCGCAGCATATCTCACTCAGAATTAAAAAACTACTGTTACTTTTGTCCATAGCTTAGAACACAAAGAAATTGCCCTCTTCTTTTTTTCCACTTTCTTTTCGATGGAAATAAGAAAGTATATGATACTATACATGACTATAGATATAAAACTACCAACACTTTAGAGATCATGATATACAAAAAGATGAGGACAAAAGAAAACACACTCGTGGGCATCTATAAACACAAATTGATTAATTAATTCAAGTTAACAAATAGCTAGTCTGAGCCTAACCATGGGAATTTGTTTATTTAGTGACCCAAAGACAGAGTAAATGATGTCAAGTTTCAAGCCAGAGTTCAGATGAATTTAAGAACAAAACAAAGGGGATATTAAAGATATACTTCCATAATACGAACCACTTACCTTGATCTGGGCTTCTGACATGATTCGACCATGGAAGGCTGAACAGAGGTGATGGGTAGAAGCTGCAAGTCCTAATCCCTTTCAATGGAAGGAAATTTATCGATAATTTTCAAATAGCAATCATAACTCGTTGTCGCGCCCATCAACCAAAACTTGCCGTAATTGAGCCCCAACAACTTCCCTAATAATATAATTCACCACTTCAGCTGAGGCTTTCTCATTCACAAAACACTTCAAGTCCCTAAAATTCACCACCAAACCAAGTCTTACACACTACCGTACCATTTGGCTAATTTTCTTTAATTTCAAACTCATAGCCTTGTCATCGTAATTCTCTGTAACAAATTTGGAAACATCTTTTCCTATGGATATCATGTGCAACCCATATAATTCTACTAGAAAAATACCATCCTTTCGTTTATCCATAACATCTGTAAAACTCCGAAAGGCATTATACACACATGCACCTAGAAGCAGAGGATTCTTGCCTTTACTTCCGGAGAGTACCTCCTATGTCTTGCTTTCCCACCCTCTTTTTCTCACCTTTTTCATTCTTTCTCCACTTTTGGGCGCCTTCGCCTATCTGCATTACCCACTCTCACTATATATAAATCATTTTTAATTATCTAATTTAACTTAAATTGAGTTAACTGAGTTATTAATATCATCTAAAAAACTTTTAATTTAATTTTATTGAATATATCATCTTTAAAAAAATATCTGTCCTTAACTTGTACAAATTTGAGAAAGGATAAGATTCAAAAAAAGTAATAGTTCATATTTTCTTTCTTTTTTATTAGAGAGAGTTTAGGTGAATTGGATAAATCATAGCATATTTTTAAATTAAATAATACTTATATATATATCGTAAACAAACAAAATCTTTACATTAATAGACTCATAATTTTATGAGTTGAGTCAATTTTTTATTAATTAAATTAATATTTGTTACTATATTTCCTCCCTTCCAAAAAAAAAGAACAAATAAAAACAGCTATATATTTAAAAAAATAGATAAGTGTAATCCGAGCGAGTATTACTCATTTTCCTTACATCAAAGTGCATAATGCTTCTGACACTTTACTTCTACCAACACTATTTGACTCCTTCTTCTCTTATTTAATTCCAAAAGATCAAGTTCAACCAAAAATTTAATTTCAAAAATTACCACTTACTGCACAGGCAAACATCCCCTCCCCATTAAAAAAAAAACCAACATCTTGGATTGGGTTGAACTTTGAAGTGCTTTTTTTTTCTTTTGTACTTCTTCTCTATTGCCCCATACATTTTATATTATTAAGTGAGATATTTTTTTTAAAATTATTTTTTAAAAAAATAAAAATATCTTCTTGAATTACTAATGAAGAGAGATTTTTGTCCCTTTCAAAAACAATTTAGGAAAAAAAATATTTCACCTATTAATGCAAGATGTCCAACGTTTTTTGAATAAATATATAACGAAAAAATGTACTTTAACCCTATGCCAACAACAAACTAATTATTAAAGATAGAGGATTATATTTTTAATAAAACCAACCATAGTAGAACCTAGACACATCAACAAGTTGTTCTCAATTAGAGACCACAAAACTCAAAATAAGCCAATGCATTTCAAAAAAAAAAATGTCTCATGACAGCTTATTTTTTAAACCATAGTTCTAAAGAAAAAACACTGCTGAGACAAAAAAGGTAATTTTTCCATCCCATGAAGAAGAAGACATGTGGAATTTTATTTCAATAAATTTAAAGAAATATAAAAAATATTATGAATTAATATTAGTGGCTAAAAAATCCACAACAACTCATGAAGAAAAATATGAAAGTTTTTCTAGCTAAATAAAAATTTACAAGATATTAACTGCAACTACTTGGAGTTATTCTTCTTATGCAACCAAAAATCTTCCAACAAATTATTATGGTCAAGTATACAATTATTTTGATTACAAATAAGCCTAATATAATACTCTATTTTATAGAAATTATGAACATTATTGATTTATTTGAATCGATTGAGAATGCTCAAATAATTTTCTAAAATGATTCCATATCTCAGTAAAAAAAAATACAACCACAAACAATTGATGAGAAGCATAATTTTTTTTAATGAAAATGCAATTTTAAGGATAAAAAAATTGATTTCTTTTAGGGTTAAATTAATTTTTTTTCTCACAATTTAGTATTAATATAAAATGTTCAGCACTCTTTACAAAAAAGTATAAGAAGGAACATGCCTTTTCACCTTTTTTTTTATTGCTTTTTTACCATCGTTTCAATTATGGAACATGACCTTGCTTTATTCTCTTCCTAACCCTATCCCTCATTTGATTGATTAATCGAAGAACAGGAAATGAAGGAACTGAAGTCAAACCACCCACAACCTACACACACTCTCCTATCTTAATTATAAAAACAAATTTAATAATTATATATTTATATTTTTTTAGAAAACATGTAACTCGTTAGTTTTATGATTTATCCTTCTTATTTTAAAAACTTTTTCTCATGATTTGCTGAGTTGGAAAAAAAAAAGAAAATTAATTGACTCAACAATTTTGTGGCCGCAAGGGACAAAGTAAGGGCAGAAGGACTCGAACACGCAAGAAATTTACATGATGGAGAGAATTCTGCCTGCCTATTGTCAACAATCGTTGATTTAGCCTGCGAGGATTTAGTCTTATATTTTGTTTCATAAAAACATGTATGTGTTCGGAATTTAACGTGGATGTAAAAATCTGAAAGTATTCATATAAAAGCTTTTGAAGCCATGAAACTTATATACATTCAAGGCGCCCCTGGTGAAAACCCAGCCCAGCTAAAAGAAGAAAAGACAAAAGGGTAATAAGGTATACGTGTAGTCATTTGCATCTATAGATTAATTTATTGTTTCAAAATGCCAAAAACACGGGCAGCAGTGGTTCAATATTTCACGCACACATGGCAGATTAAGCCTACGAATAGAATTAATAACAAGATCTTCGAGTCCTACACTACAAGGCCCCTTCCTGCTGGCTCTACGTCATTTTCGTGGCATCTAATCAAGGGGCCAAAAAGACAAATTGTTGCCACCGAATTAATCCGGTTAAGATATTCTGGGAAATCAAGCAATTAGCACGGACGTTGATCTAATGAGGAAAGGAGAAAACGAGAGAGCCTGGGGCTGGAAGATCTCTCGGCTCCAGAATCTGTGACTCCGATGTTCACTCTACTTGTAAAGCTTAAAATTCGGCGATGTTGTGATTCTAATTAAACTTTTAGAAACCCAGTAATTAAAGTGCGACTGAAAAGCAGGCCACAAAAGAGGAAGAAGACATGGTGAATACTCCGGGGTGGGAAAATGTATTAATTCCATAAAAGGGCCAGGTTTACCCCGAAAATAAAAGGAGAAAATAGGACGCACCAAGCACAACGCGGACTGACTTTTTTTTTTTTTTTTTGAGAGAGAGATATAAAGCGATGCATCTAATGTTGACTTTGATATATATGGGATCTTCCCCCTTGAGGATGGACCGTTTCTTTGTAGCTTTAGCCCTAGTGCGCATGATTTCTATTCTCTAGTATCCCCAGCCTTTCTTTTCCAACCCTTCTTTCTCCCCTGCTTTTCATCTACACTCGACCTTTACCATCATTTTACTTTCTTCTCTTTCTATTTATATCTCATCTCAGCTATTATTGGTCGATTTGCACTTGAAGGCATTCCTCCCCCGACCCCAGCATGATTTTCTTTTTTTAATTGTACAGGACTTTTAATTGGTCAAAATATTACTTCAAGACATTGAGTTCGCTTTTTCACTTACTTTTCAGGGTGAACCCTGATTTTTCAATACAATTATTGCATTATTTAACTTTCTTTCCAGATTCATTCTTTGAATTTTTTTGACAATCAAAACTAATTCCTCGACCTGTTTAACGTTTTAAAGAGATTCTTTCACTTTCGTTTCCCAGACTTTTCTCCCTTGCAGATTTTATCCTCTGTTCCCCTTGTTACACTGCTCTCGAACCTGACATGACATATTAGCATATTAACTCTAACAAGCAGATGAGTACGTGTAGCAGCTCTGCTTCGCAAAAATGATGGATAGATATACAAGCAGACATGATGGGAAAAAGTGGACATGGGGTGTAAAGAAATCAAAATCGAACCAGCGATGGTTAAAACTTAAAAGAAGTGACTCATACTTTCATATTTTAGGAGGAAGAGGCGGTTGTAGGAGAAGAGTGGGGTTCGAGGGGGTCAATAATTGGGGGCATTGGAATTGCAAATGTTTTTGAATTTTGCTTGAGAGAGAGGGAAAGGGGGCGAATAAGAATGTGATAAATAAATAATTGTTGACTAATTAAAAAGAAGGTGGAACATGGAATGACCATAAAGCTGGTGGGCCCTTCTCTCATGGTGGAATTGAATAGGGTATATATGGTCGTCGCATAAAGGGTGAACGGGATGCGACCTCACTCTTTCTCTTTCAAGCAAACTTGCTATTCTCTGCTTTCCGCCAAATCTCAAATTCAGATCACATTCATTCTGTTCCCTCCCTCCTCGAGTGGATCCTCTATTCTTGACATGAGAGCACGCCACTGCCCTCCCTCCTCCCCATGTCAACCACCCCCATCCCCAACTTATGCCTCTCTCTTCACTGCCTCGTCCTCTCTCATTATCAATCTCTTCCCCTGCTTCCCCTTCCCCTTCACAGGCACATACTCCATGTCTTGTAGAGAGTTTTAAGTAAATCACTCGCTCCTGAATCTTGTTCGCGCCTGAGTATATTGGCACCACAATGTGGACTTGGCCCCATGTAATTAATTTCCCACTGCTCTTGCAGTGTACAGGATGCGTCTGCGTGCAGCATGCCATCCCGCCTTTTTCTTCATCACGTGATTTCGTCATTGATTCATTCACAATAACTCATTATATGAATGTTCTTAATCTTATTTTTCTTTGCGTTTTTGAAATAAATTACATGAGCAATGAAGGAGAATGGTGGTGTGAATAAGAAAGATCCACGTTCTGAAATCTGGATCACCATGAAGTCCAGTGCCAAAAATGTAGTTTTTGCCTTCGACATGTATTTTAATTAAAAAAAAAATTACATGTGCGTACACTTTGCCGTTAAAAATATGATTGCGTAGAAACTCCAGAGGCGTGGAATTCAATAAACGGCTCATTTTGACCTATTAAATATTAATAAAATATTCTTAAATGCTAATTTATTAAATTTAATTTTAAAAAAGTAATGATTGATACAAAAAATAATAATTTAAAATTAATAGTTTTAGAATTAAAGAATTAAAAATATATTTTATAAAATTAAAAAATCAGAATAAAATCTTATATAAAATTAGAAAACCAAAAATATATTTTAATTAAAAGTTTTTATAGTCCCTCCTATTGCGGATAGATTTTGTTACTCTCTCTCTCTCTCTCTCTCTCTCTCTCTCTCTCTCTCTCTCTCTCTCTCTCTCTCACCATTTGAGGTACAATTTCAAAAATTTCATCTAGCAAATTCTTTAAAAAAGTGTAATATTTCAACTCTAAAAGACATCTTCACTGCATCAAATCATTTTTCTTAATTGGAAAGTAATTTTGTTTTCAATGTCTTTTGTGTAGGTATACTAAAAGAACATGTTCTCAAAATGTGCGATTTACTTGACTTCTAAATCAAATGGTGAGTTTTCATGATCATTTAACATAATTTTTTGAAATTCAAGTGCTTGAAAATAAAAGTAATGAAAAATAAAACTAGAGAAACATGTAACACTTGCATGTGATAAAAGAGAAACTACAAGAAATAAAATATGAAAAAATAAAAGAAGAGGTAACACTGTATTGTTACTGTTGTTTCCATAGACGTTGGCACTCTACAAATTGCTGGAGAACTCGCTATTCTCTATTAAATGTGTAGTGTGCTAAGAGTGTTATGTTGAACTTGATGAAGGATAAAAGGAACTGCACTGGATAAAGTAAAAGATGAAATGGAATCAAAATTCTTGCATTAGACAAGTACATTATGGGACTAAATCAATGAAATATTCAAAGGGTTTATGTAATGATGCACGTGTGGTGACTTCCTTTTCATGGACACAGAGTGACATTTTTTTTATTGGCTCCATGCTCCACTTTTTTAAAGACACTAGCTACAATTTTTTTCAAAGTGTCATCCACTTTTTGCCTTTTTTAAAGTGGTGCATCAATTATTCTCTTTAATAAGTAACTACCTCCCTTCTAAAAAGATTCATGTAAATTTAGACTATAATCATTTCTTTTAGCCCAAATAGTTGGGTTTAAGGCAAAATTCACATTTTAGCCCCAAACAAATTTATTTTTTTGAAAAATTATTAATTTAATGAATCCATTTTGGTTTTTGTGAGTTAGTTAGAAATAACTTACAAAAAAAATGGAGAAGGTGTTTTATAAAAATAAAAAAATGAGAAAAATATAAAGAATCATGCAAACTCATGAAACTCAATTTTAGAGAATTTGTTCCATCTTTCATATACAACTTCTTTTTTGTTTGGACAATTATATGCCTGTTTGGATTGAGGGATTAATCAATTTTAGGGAGAAAAATTGATTAATCCATAATTTACCCAAACACCAACTTTTTTTTTTCAAAATTGATATTTTTCCAAAGCTCCAAGTTTCAGCTTCTCGGCTTCTGTGTGTTTTTGTTACAAAGTTATATGAAAAAATTATATAAAAGGTTTGAGAAAAAAACCACAAAAAAGACACAAAATATAATAAAAATAAAACAGAACTTTCTTCTCTTCTTTTTTTTCTTATTAAAATTTAGATCTTTAAAAAAATTACTAGCATAAGTATCCAAATAGGTTATATTATAACATAATCAATTACAATTAAAATTTATCATTTAATTAATTATTTTTATAATATATTATACTTAACTAAAATCCAAACGGGCACTATATGCAAAGTGTTCAACTAACTTTTATAGCTCCTCTAATTCCCATTATAAGGAAAAATTGAGGAGAAGTAATTGAGTCATTGACTTCATTTTAAAATAGAATGAACTCTCAACTTTATCTCCTATTTAAATGAAAAATTTTTAAATATATATTACATTGTCTCTAATAGACAGTGAGTTTTAACAAGGCAACTTGTAATAGAGACCATAATGAATATATGTGAATATAAAAATTGTCAACTCTCTTGTAACATTCTATTTAAAAATCAACATGGCAATAAATCTTATTAAAAACTACTCTTCATAAATATGCATTCTCTTCAATTTCTATTATAAGGCAATTATATCGACATTGTCAAAATTAATGAGAGATAATAAAGTTATTAATTATGTTTAAAAATAAAATAAATTTTTAATTTTATCACTATTTGAATGAAATATTTTCAATTTTTTTTACTATATTTTCTATCACAATTAATGAGTTTAAATAGGAATGATACTAAAAAATATAATAATACTCTATCGAGTGCTTTATAGCTCATATTGAAAATAAAAAATCCTTATAGAAAACATGATATAATAGGGACCAGAATAATGCTTGAGGAAGTAATTAGTACTTACTCTAATATGTTACAAATAATGGTAAAAGGAAAATTTTGTCTTTAAATTATATGTTTAGCGACGATTTGAATTTTAAACTTTTTGTTGTTGAGATGCTTTCCTTCAATAATTAAAAGTGGCACAATACTATCCCTTCTATTGGTAGGAGTTAACTTGAATCATTAGTTGATCGTAAAACTAAGAGAATAAGTTAAAAATTATAAAAAATTATCAAAAAATTACAAATAAATTCTTGTAATAAAATCAATATCAATTAAGGTTTTAAAATTTATAGATATCAAGAGATAAATGTTATTGTCTCTATCCCCAATTATAAGATATTTTTTGAAGAAATTTGGTATTTTAAAATATAAGATACTTTGATAAGAATAAGATTTCATAAATGATATTTTGCCAATATTATCCTTTCCATTATATCCTATCTTTTTAATATTATTTCATAAATGAAGTATTAAATGAAGAGTATTTTTAAAAATTTATATTTTTACTATAGAAAAATGAAGCTATATAGTGTATTTACCAAGTTTTATTAATATGTATGATTTTGTCTAAAAAAATTTTATAATTTAAAATGGAAGTAGTATTTTTTTCCACGTAAAAGATTAAAATTTCATTTTGACTAGTTGATGAATTACTGGGTGATTATTCGATTATCATTATCGAAAACAACATTGGTAAGTAATTAAAATATAATTTAATGTTTTGATAATTTAAATATTATTATTTACAAATATTTTTACACAATTTATATATCAGTTTTTAAAAATTAACCGTTCAACCAATATGTCCATGATTTATAAAGGAGTGTGTTATTTACACTAGCCATGTTGTGAATTGAAACATCATAGTAAATTATAAACCTTAATCCACTTATAAATTACAGATGCACTATTAAAGTTGTAAGTTTTTTAGAACTTTTACATCTAAAAACTTGACTTATAAATATACAGAGGTTCCATCACTAGGAACGTTTCAAAGAAAAAAGTATTCGGATATTTTGTGCCGATGATTAAATACAAATTGCAAAGGTTTAACGGTATGCATGCTGGAGACAGAATTAAGTCATTGTGTCCCTTGGAAATTTGCATGGGCCTCCAAGCCTACCCATTCAACTTCATATCTTCTGGGCCGCCTAACCTGACCAGTTCCTTGGGTGATTGGGTCTATCCTTACCCTACATAAGTCCTGTGGGGTTTCCAGGAGGACCACAGTGCCTTTTGTTCTTTTTTTTGTTTTTGTTTTTTTGTTTTCTTAAGTTCATATTAACCTCTCAAGGAACGTGGCAAGGCAACACTTCTTAAATTATTAACGTGATGGAAATCATATACATAAGTTTGGATTCGGATACGTTTACGTGTTCCGAGGCGGGGTTTTGGTATAACTAATTTTGAATTTGTTTGATTTAGTCAGCAAAATTTGATAAATTCGTGCGGGAAACAGAAATCTGAGACATTCTTATGAAATTTTAATCTGAGTTGGCATTTACTTGACATTTGTAATCATCAATATCAATATATATTAATAAATCCTGTAGAATGCTGTTGATTGGTTAGAATTACTATCATATAATTGATTTAGTCAATCTTAATACATTTTAAATTTTTTATTCTTCTCTCTCATTGTTAACTTATCATTACGGGAGCTTTTAACTTTTCCAAGGCAGCGAGTCTTTTCCTCTTCCGAGCAACGAGTCCTCTCTTCCGAAGACATCGATTCTCCCAATCTCAGTCCTCGGCTCTCGCTAGACAGCTCTTTGAAAATTCTAGAAATCTCCGTATCTCCTTCTCGTCATCCTTACAGTGTAAAAAAATGAAACTTCGGAGGTCATCGCTTTGTTTTCTCCTAGGGTTTCCGTTCGGCTTCAGAGAAGAACAGCTTGACGATGACGTCGCCGGAGAAGATTAAAGGCATACAAGATAGCGCAATTGAAAACTTTGGAATCCCTCAATATGGGGGCAGCATGGCTGGGAACATCGTGTGCCTGAAAGAGAACCATAAAGGGTGTACAAAGTTAGGGGATTCCTTCAAAACAAAACCTGGAGCTCTTCCGACCATTCTTTTACTCGATCGTGGAAGTAAGATACTTGTACTTTGACTAATCTGTTGTGTATGTTGAATTTTGGGATCCAGATGTTTATGTTTTTTTGGTTCACTAACTGGTCAAGTAAACCCTTTTGAAAATATGGAGATTCGAGAGTTTTGATACACTGATTAGAATAATCTTAATTGTATATTTTTTAATTTTTACAAGCAATCAAATTATCAATAGTACTGCCGCATAAAACGATGCGTGTAAGTTATTTGAACTGATAGATTCATTTCCAAGTCACTTAACAGAACTTTGATATCTTTTACCTGAACTGCTCTTTAATTCGTTCTTCAACTTCTTGGAGCTTAGTTATTGGGTATTCTTGAGAGCCCTTCTTGAAGAAACAAGATTGTTTCCAGTAGTACTTGATCTCAAGGGTTCTGGAATTGATATCACATATATTAACAAGATTACTACATTGGCAGAGTATTCAAAACCTCTGGCTGATTATCTTGAAAACCTTCCTGAGGATGAAAAGGTTAGAAACTTCACACGACATTCTAAAATTCATGCAACTTGAAGCACTGTCACCTTTTGGTCTCCTGCAGTCTGTTATATTGAAGAAAATGGCACCGAGGTCTGGGAGAGGGAAATTGAATAAAGCCAATGCAGAGAATAAGAAGGAGGAAGAGAAAGGTTTGTTGGAATCTCTTTACTTGCAGATTTTTCTGATTTGTTATCAGCCATTTGCTTTTCCTTATATTATCAAAAGACATTGGAATTTTGAAATTCAAATTTTGTATGCAAGAGTACTGTTAAGATGCTTTAGTGAGATGCATCTTGAACTTTGAGGTACTTCGTTGTCTTTAAAAGCCTAGGTTATGCATCCCTGGGGTTGTTGTGCTTTAACACTGGGAATGGAGCTTGAATCTTGACTTGCTAATTTGATAAATATGGCAGCCTGTCTTGACCAGAGATGACAATGGTGGGTGATTTGTTTTCTTGTTTTTGGAGAATTTGGATATTAACTTACTGAAATCACTGGCAAATAACATAAGAATTAAAAGAACCATACTATTATTATTGGCCATTGCTAATTGTTGTTCATGATATTTTAATTCAGGATCACATAGATCGTGAGACCATCTTGAAGGGATGATTTCTAAATATCATGATATTATTTGTTTAATTTTGATTTTCTTTGTCATTGATAGTGATTCAAATATCAGCTTTATTTGATTTAAGTCCATGGGAAGACAGTACCTATTCCAAAGTCTTTTAGGTCCATTTGATGCTTCTCGTGGGTTTGATGCATCAAGGGTTTATTTGATTGTGTTACTTTTTGTGCAAGCTTGTAATTTAGATATACTTTCTCCCTTTTTTGTCTGAAGTCCTGAGGGTAACATTCAGTTGAAAATAAAGCTTTATTTATTTTTACTTTGATCCCATCTGCACATTGGTCTGATTACTTTAATCTAAGGTGAATTCTATTTTCTTATTGATTAATTTATTTTAATATTTCGTTTTTTAATCCCATCTTCTCTTTTTTATTTGTTGTGCTGGTGTATCTAATTTTCTCATCCTGGTATGAAGATGAGGAAGTGCGGAAAGTGAAATCTAGGGGAAAACTGGAGGGATCAACACAACCTACTGTGTCTAACAGTTCAATATTGATGGAGATGGCAAGCTGAAGAAGAAGAAGATGATGACACTACCTATTCCACATATTCTGTGAGTTTAATTTTATATTAATTTTAATTTTCACTTCCAAAACAATTTGATCATATCATCCTTTCTTCATTTATAAAGCCTAATGCTCATACCTTGATGATGGGATCTCAGGTAGGTTTTGACGTTTTTCTCAGTAAAACCTCCTCCTCCATGGCATATTGCCGTTTTTTCTCCTTTTTAGAGTTTTTATGCTTTTTTTTTATTTTTTTTATTTTTCTTGGTTCAACTTGCATTTAAGAGTTCAAGGAACCTTAGTTTATATAGAATCACAATAATTCTATACAAGAGCCTGGGTGGGAAGATAGTGCGCAAGCTTTTTGAGATGATTCTGATAATGTTCAATGTTTGTTATGTAAAGAAGTGAACCTGCATTAGTTCTAGAATGATTTAGAGGTGCTGAAAGTGTTGTTAGGGCTGGTAGTTCAGTGCACCATTTTGCTTTAGCTTCTGCGTCTACAAATTTAGGTTCTTTTTTATTAACAACTATTAACATGCACCCTACCTTCAGGTTAGTATTTATTGATTTTTATTGCATTCAAATAAAAAGAAATGCATATTTCCATTAACTCATCATTAATGTTAATTATTTCATATTCCATTCACATGTTCTTCAATTACTTCATTAATGAACATTTATTATCAAGTGTGTAAATTATGTAAAATATTTAATATTTGATAGTAAGAATTAAATCCCAGGCACTTTGAATGTTGGGAAAAATTAAATACTAAATATTCAAATATTTAATTATCTTCCGCAAAACCATTTTTCTAATATCAGTTTCAAAATTTGACATAAAAAAATAAATCTGTTACTTCAAATATTGGGAAGGATTAAATTTTGAAGATTTAAATTATTGATTATCTTATTGAAACTTGAAAAACCATTTTTCTAATATTTCACTATTAAATTCATAATTGATTTTTCAACAAGAAGTCTCCTTGAAAAACTAAAACATTCAAGATTAAAATCTTTTTTCTAATATTTCACTATTAAATACATAATTGATTTTCTAACCAAAAGTTTCTCATTAGTGCCTCTTGAGAAACTGAAACATTGAAAGATTAATTTTCTCGGAAGTTGTGTATTTACATGTGGTTGACAGAATATTTCATGTGTAAATTATCAAATTAATTAAATTACATTTAATCATGCAATGAGAATTATTTTTCTCCTCTTTCTGAACACCTAATAAATTACAATATGCTACTTATTGTGTGCATCCATTCATAAAAGGCCCCAAATTTTAATACTTTATATTCTTTCCTTCCAAACATAAATATTCTTCCTTTTAATTCTCTCACATTTGATTTGTGTACTTGAATCATCTAAGGCAAAGATGGAACTCAATTAGCATGACTTTGTTCAAGACATCAATGATTCCATAGAGATATGGTGTATTGCTGTTAGAGTCTTGAGAAAATGACATACAAATCAGAAAAATGGCATTTAAATTTAGGCCTTTGTCAATTACAACAAATGTAGTTTACAGGAAAATTTTTTAAAATATTGTATAAGGGGAAAAACAAGATGTTTTATATTAGAGTTGAATAAATTTATTCGTATTATGTATTCTTTATCTAACAAATCTCTGTATTTGATTTTTATTAAAGCCTCATTCCTTCTAGGACTCAATCATGTATAATGCAATCATTAAAGATTAGATATTTTCAAACTCTACCTATAACTTACTATAGGGTTGAGAAACAAAGATAAGATATTAACAAATCAAATATCCAAGAAGGGAAAATGGTGAATAGGGCAATCTCACATGTGTCTTTATCAATGGAGTTAATTATAATTGTTTCAAATTCTTTGTTTTGTTTAAATTATTCAGTGTCTCGAGGTCAAAAAACATTATTCTTTGTCTTGTAGACTTACATCGCTCTCTACGTCTCCAACTGAACGAGCCTTCTCCGATCGGGCCCAAGATCGGTTTCCATGGCTACACTTCATGACCGTAAGGGCTTCTTCTCCCTCCTCTTCCTTTTCAGTTCTTCCAGAAGCCGACAAGGAGCATCATGCGATGCAGATATCTGAACGAAAGGTTTGAGGTTTTCTCTATATCAGGAAAGAAGTGCCCTTCGCTTTCAACGATGTTCATGCGAATATATGAAATAACAAACCAGGAGCTAGTAAGAACTTTGCAGTAAAAACCCACTGAAAGAACAGCACAAGCATCTTCAAGGCAATCTTTATGATCGAGTCTCAGAAGCACTACTACACAGACACATTTTGCTAGCGGCGGAGAACCATGGATGAAGAAGAGTGTTGGCGGCTGGCTGAAGAAGGGTTCTTACAGAGAAGAGAGAGCCGATGAAAAAAAAAAGGGATTAAAATAATTTAAACAGTATATATCACGTAAGAAAAATATAAATGTTAAATAAGTGCCAACTCAAATTAAAATTTCATAAGGTATCATATTTTAGTTGGTCATTCTGGCCTATATATATTTTAAGTGGTCAGAGTGCACAAATGAAATAGCCTTTTGGGTCTATTTATAAATTTCTGCAGAAATCCTGGAATATTTGATAATTTTTTTTCATGATTCTGAATTAGAGGGATTTCTGGGGAAAAAAGAAGAGGGATTAAAAGTTAAAACCCGCAAATGGTGTCTGGTTAACATTAAGTCGCAATCATTGACCAAATCTTAATTTCTAGAATTATTTGTTTTATTGGCTGACGTTGCTTGAACGACTTTCCCTTTGAATAATCAAGGACGGGGAAACTATTCTTCATGCCGCCATATCTCTGAAACTGAAAGATGCTCCAGAAGGAGGAGCGTCGGAATCCAATTCCAACCCCAATATCGACGGGCGTCAGTGGGATTTCAGAATAACTATTAAATTATGCACAAACCCCACCGTTTCAAAGTTGAAGACAATACTGCTATTGTCTTTAAAAATGGTTCCGAGTCATGGGTGGCAATAAAAAAAAAATCGAAGTGCTCAATCAGAGAGCCAGACATTTGCTTTCGTGGGGCATATTCCCTAGAAATTAAAGGTTCCATAAGTCAAAAAAAATAATTATTTTTCTCGGGGGTCATGTCATCACAGTTGATGATTTTAGGGGAGATGACAGATGCAAGAGAAGGGGGGGGGGGCGAGAAAAAGTGAGATTAGGTACGAGTCTGGCATGCATGGGCATTCACCAACGGGCAAGACATTTGAAATTCAAGCGCAAAAGAGAGAGGAGAAAAGAAAGGAAAGGAGGGGAAAGGAGGACAATAATAATGGAAAGGGGAGTTAATGATTCGTTAAACCAGCGAGGTGAGTGGTGAGGCTGTCTGGTGAATCATGAAGCGTCAGGTGTGCGGGTGGTCACCCAAACAACCATTATTATTACCACTGGTGGGTCTCTATTACCTTTCATCAATCTGCCCTCAGAGCCACCTAACTTCTCTCTGTAAAACTTCATTTTACTCCAAGATCCTACTCTTGCTTTATATTATAATATACTCTTCTCGTTTTAAATTATAAAATATTATAATATATCCCCACAACTCTGTCTCCAGCACTTCTTTTAAGTTTCTCTCTGCTACTGTCAAGATTGATCAACAATGCACTTTCTCTGTTTTAGGGGCCCAATTTATACCCCTCCATGAGCATGAACCCCCCCCCCCCAATATTTTACTTTATTTGAAATAGTGAAAGCAGTCAAAAGGCAGTAAAAGAAATTAATCTTATTTAACAAAAATAAAAAAAAAAACTTAAAAAAACCAAGGAAAGGGGCGCAAATAATGAAACTGCTTCTGAGTTATGAGAATATCCGAAGTGTAATAAGAATTTCAGGCAGTATCAGCACAAGAATGTTTGAAATTAACATTAAAAATATCCCTAACCAAGTAATGGTGCCAATGGAACTAC
Source organism: Prosopis cineraria (assembly GCF_029017545.1). Classification (NCBI taxonomy): domain Eukaryota; kingdom Viridiplantae; phylum Streptophyta; class Magnoliopsida; order Fabales; family Fabaceae; genus Prosopis; species Prosopis cineraria. The sequence continues at coordinate 33,817 of NW_026555641.1, read as the reverse complement.
TGAAAGCATATGAATTAAGTAATAAAAAAAAATTCTGTTCATTCAGTATCTTCACGGGGAAGGAAAAAAGAAAAAAAAGTATAAAAAAAAATATCATTCAAAGACTGCTGAAAAATATTTCTATATCAAATAAGTAATGGTGCCAATGGAACTACTGAAAGCATATGAATTAAGTAATAAAAAAAAAATTCTGTTCATTCAGTATCTTCACGGGGAAGGAAAAAAGAAAAAAAAGTATAAAAAAAAATATCATTCAAAGACTGCTGAAAAATATTTCTATATCAAATATCAGTAGGTTTTGAAATTTCATTGTACTCCCTTAATCTTCAACAAATATTAATTTTTATGTAAAATAACTAAATTGCACCTATAATATAAGATAATAAAAAATTCACTCCCACTGTCACCTACAACAACAATCGGACTGACACGGAAACCCCTACCACCAAAAAAAGCTTCGTGGCTATCCAACCCATTTAATTACATATGACAGTATATATGTGTGTATGTAACAATTCAAGTTTCTAAACTATATTATCTGTTATGACACAATGTTGTATTATTAATTTTAAAATGACACCTATTATTTTAATAATATTATTTATCAATTTAGTGTTATTAATTTTAAATTAAGAGTTTTAAAACTTCACACATTTTATAAAAATCATTTAAAATTAATAATAATTTATTTAAATTTTAACAAGTTAAAAAAACAAATAGGATAGCCTTGACTGCATAAGTGTTATTTCTTTGTGAATAAATATCCATTCAAATTTTAAAAACTCTTTCAAAATTAACATAATCCATTCAAATTTTAACAAAAGCTAATAGAATGGGTTTAATTAGTTATTTGTTAACAAGTATTTATTTTTATTTTCACACACAACATATCATGATTAACAATATATTTAAACTTTAACAAGTAAAATTTAATTAACAAGTAATTTTAGTAAAATAATAAGTATTGTTCTAAAATTAACAATTCACTACTGTGTTATAATATGAAAGTGATTTAAAAACTTTGACTACTATATATTTTCTTTTTTCATATATAATTAAATGGGTTTGGTTGCTATCAAGCTTTTTAGGTGTTCAAAACTCCTTTAATTACCTTTGTTAATTTAAAAAAAAAAAGTTTCATTGGCGTCGAAGTTCTAGTATAAGGATTCACCAACCTCATGATGGTAGGATCTCCAATGTTGATAATGAAAATGGCTTTTATTTTATTTTATGTTTAAAAAATAATTTGATCATTTTATATAAAAATTAATATCAGTCAATATTTAACGGAAAGCAATAAAATTTCAAAAATTTATTAATCCTTAACCAATGCAAATATGTTTTAGTGATACTTGATTCGTATTTTCCTTCAAAGAAACCCATAAAATACGTCTTGAGTCTGGATTCTGGAAGATGTTCGAGAAAAGAATTGTCATTAATAATATAGAGAAAGAGAGAGAGAGGGTGTGCGTGAGAGGGTGAAATTAGAGGGTCCTACCCAAATGTTGACTTCCTACCGTATTTGGGCAGTAAATGAACAGATGATTATTCCTCCACGAGTCTTGTGTTCTTACTCATAATAGTTTGGGCCCCACCAAACCAAATCCTCTCACGATCACAATCCACGCCCTTCGTTCCCTTTTGAAAGTTAACAAGACGTTAGACACACAAACCCCTCCCTACAGAAACACGAGACCTTGAATCTCTCTCTTCTCTGCCTCTTTCTCTATTCCAATCGAGCATGCACATCCCGAACCATGCTGTTTATTACAATTCTGTCCCTTTCTGTTTCCTTAATTCCCAAGATGTTGCCCCTTCAGCTCAGCCAGCTTCAGCTGTTTCTCCTGCTTTGAATTCTCGTACTCATGGCTGCTTCCGACGTCGGAGCTGTCCTAGAATTCTTGAGGAACAATGGCTTCACAGAGGCAGAGTCCGCCCTTAAAGAGGACATCATAGAAAATGGTGAGACGGGGTCGTTCGACTACGAGAAATTCTTCTTCCCGATGGTGCCGCCTCCGCCGCCGGTCAGAGTCAAATCGTTTTCTCGATTTTTGGATAGGCAGTATGGCAGAGATTGCTCGAAAGCAAGCTCTAAGTCGTCGGACGATGAGTTTGTGAGCTTGGGGTCATCTACTTCGGGCGTTTGTTGTGCGGGTATTTCTTTTCCTTATTATTGGCTTATCCTTTAGTGATCTGTTTATTCCCAGTTACTTGCTCACGTTCATCAATGATCATTATGTATTCTAGTAATGCGGGGCTTAGTGGCTTACTGATGACTGTGCTCCGTTCTGCTGCTTAGCTAAATAAAGAAGGAGAAGAAAAACTCTGAAATTAATGCTTTATGTTTATTATCGTTTAAGCGCATCCACTTCATATATTTGAAACCAGTTAAAAGTTAGGTCATTATACAAATGAGCATTTTAATTCTCTGTGATCTGGTCTTAAGTGACGAGATTTTTGTCATAAACATCTGCTCTATTTGATCGTTGAAATGTTCTTTCATGTTCTGCGTAAGTTGAATAATTGGTTTTCAACAGAATTCAATGTGTTTGGTGCTTCTATTTGTGTATGTTGGATCACACAATGAACAATCTAACTTAAGACTGGCATCCCCAAAATTTTCCTCTCCCTCTCTCTCTCTCACAGCTGACATAATCATCTCTTATTTGTTCTTGATTCATGTTCATATCATTTCCCCAGTTGCGTTCTTTTGCGTGGCTGTTCAAAGGATGTTGTTGGTGAAAAAAGTATGTTAAGAAATATCAATCTCGGCTAACATTTGATAAGTTGCTCACATACAAGTATGTGGCCACATACTTCATAAATGATCAAAATTATTAGCCAATTCTATATGTTTATAGCCTGTCGCTCACTACAGTATTTTCTTCAGAAAGATCATTTTACTTTCTTTTCCCCTTTTTAGTCACAATGCATCTGAGTGTCCTGAAACCTTGTTTTACAGAATTCATCAATCCATATGGAACTCGCTCCTCATCTCAAACTCACAAAGATTCTGAATCTTCGTCAGATAGATTATCTCAATTTGACACAGCACGTGACTACCATGACTTTGACATGCAAAATGAACCATACTTGTATAATGAGAAAGATGATGATGATTTCATGACCCCCAGTTTTGAGGGACCAGAGTTCTTTGGAGGTCAAAGTGAGGATAAGTTCATCCTGACATCAGAAATGGAGAATCAACATGAAAATCTTCTGGAAAATAATTACAAAAGTGAAGCATTCCAAGTGGAGAGAAATGGTGATTGCATGGACAGACTATGCCTTTATAATCGTTCTGATGTAGGAAATGAGAATGTGACTTGTTTAAAAGACTATTGTCATGCTGATAAGAAAGAGCAGCTTGAAGGAGGATTAGTTAGAGAGGTTGAGAATCCTACCTTTGTCAATAATTGTGATGTTCCATTTAGCAAATACTCTGCAGGTTCAGGAGAGTCTTGTAGTGGGGATCCTGGTAATGACAGCTACCTAAGCTTAAAGGAAATTCATCTGAATGATTTGCATTTAAAGGTTGTTGGGGATAGTTCCTCTACTGATTCTGCTCCAGAGCATTCTATGAACCAAACTTTTGACTTCTATCCTAACAATAATGGCAATAAGGGGTACAAAGCTCCCTATGACTTAACTATCAAAGTTGCTGAAACTGACCTGCCAAATGGACTCACCAGATATAAAGCTAAAGATTGTGGAGAATTCACTGAAGAATGCCTAGATCCAGAAAATGCAGCAGATGGAGAGGATGTTACTGATGATGAGCTATTAAAGTACACTCACGAGGATGAATATGAAGTATTTGACCTGAGAATTATACATAGAAAGAACAGGTTTGTTTCATATTGTTGTGTTTGATGGTTTCATTCCCATCATTTTAGTATTCATGAAAATACAAATGAATAATTAATTGTAAATGTAGGAAATGATAAAACTTCAAATTAACTATCACTTCCTTAGCTCTCTGTGTTTGCTCAGTTTGGTATCGACTTAGAATTTCTTTGCGGTCAAATTCATATTGTGGTGGCTATCTCCGTTTTATTTTTGGCCTGAATCATGTTTATCTGCTTTTGCTTGTTAGTTCTTTACAGAGATTCACTGGTGTTGCGTTTTCATTTAACCTTCGGTTTTACATTGTTTCATCTACAGGACTGGATTTGAAGAAAGCAAGGATCTGCTCATTGTGCTGAATTCAGTCATAGGCGGCAGGTACTATGTAACAGAATATCTGGGTTCGGCTGCCTTCAGTAAGGTTGTTCAGGCACATGATCTTCTGACAGGAATAGATGTCTGCTTGAAGATTATAAAAAATGACAAAGACTTTTTTGACCAAAGCTTGGATGAAATTAAACTTCTAAAGCTTGTCAATAAGAATGACCCAGCTGATGAACACCACATATTGCGACTTTATGATTATTTCTATCATCAGGTATTCCTTGAAGGTTGAACATGCAACTGGGATTGCTTTCATGTAAGCTATATTATATTTGATGCTTCCGATTCACTTTTAACTGTCACTGATTAGTCTTAGTTGGAAACGTCATAGGAGCATCTATTCATTGTTACTGAGCTTCTGCGAGCAAACCTATATGAGTTTCAAAAATACAATCAAGAATCTGGTGGTGAGGCATATTTTACATTGAACAGGTTGCAGGTTTGTTCAATTAGACTTAGAACTTCTGTGGCTATTCTATATAATTGCTTCTATTTTATTTTGTTTAAATATTAGAACACCTCAGGTCTCTTGATATTTCTGACCAACAATATTTGTCTCTATAACATTGATAATCTACTGTTAGATGGTTAAATTAGCAATTTCAGTTTTATGGAAGTTTCATTTGGTGAGGAATTTTCAGAACAAAATGATTGAGTTGTGTTATTACTATTTGCAGCTCATTACTCGTCAATGTTTGGAGGCCTTGCAATACTTGCATAGCTTGGGAATAATTCACTGTGACCTGAAGCCAGAAAATATTCTTATTAGAAGTTACAAAAGATGTGAGATTAAAATTATTGATCTAGGTAGCAGTTGCTTCCAATCAGACAATTTATGCCTCTATGTACAGTCACGATCCTATAGGGCCCCTGAAGTGATGCTAGGCCTCCAATATGATGAAAAGATTGACATATGGTCTCTTGGCTGTATTTTGGCTGAGCTATGCTCTGGTGAAGTATGTCCTAATTTGCCTCAGTATGATATTTTTATATTTTATGCAGCCCAGACAGATGTGGCTTTCTTAGCACACTACAAAATTTGGAGAAATGTGCTGGTTGTTAATCTAGTGTTTGTGTCTTCTCAAGGTGCTCTTTCCAAATGAAGCTGTTACAATAATTCTTGCGCGCATGATTGGAATGCTTGGTCCTATTGATCTGGAGATGTTAGTGAGGGGGCAGGAAACATGCAAATATTTCACAAAAGAATATGATATTTACCATGTAAATGAGGTTCGTTCCCCGATTCTAACTGCTTCATGACTATCCGCTTTTAGAATCAGAATTTCAGCATTTGCATTTTTAGCTCTAAATGATGTGTGTGTCCCAGTTTGACTCACTTGTTCAGCATCTAGACCTAGTTCTATTCTTTTGCTGATTTATGAGCACGGTTCTTATTTATGCGTTTTCTCTGCTAGATCTGATAAAATTTAAGATTCCATATTGGGCTCCGCTGTCAAAGTTGTTCATGTCTATACTGAATAAAATTCGAATAAGGTAGAAAGATTCCGCAACGAAAAAAATCCAGATATATTAGTACCGAGCTGTATTCGTCAGCAAATCTCCATCTCAAATGTTTCTAACATTTCCTAGTATTGTTCATAGGAGACAAACCAATTGGAGTACATAATTCCAGAGGAATGGTCCTTGGAGCAGCACCTGCAGGTTTCTGACACGATGTTTATTGACTTTGTCAGATTCTTGCTCAGCACCAATCCCATAAGGCGACCAACTGCAAGACAGGCACTCAAGCATCCATGGCTTGCACATGCTTATGACTCCCAGTAGAGCATCCATTTAGTTCCTGGACGGAAGTTAAGCATCTTGCATACTGGAAATTGCAGTCACAATTTTGGGTTTCGATTGTATTGAAGAGCAACTGAATTATTTTGCTTCTTTTTCTTGTGCATTTTTTATTCTCTTTCTGTTGATTAAATTTTGTTCTTTTGTACAGGACAATATGCCCTTTGATTTTGTCTTTACTCTCTAGTATGGGGAGACTGAGCACTGCTCAACAAGAAGAGAAAGGAAAAAAGAAAAGGAAAGGAAAAAAAGAAAAGAAAAGGTGATTCTAAATGTTGGGAATACAAAGGCTTAAGCTTAAAATAATTTATTTACAATCTGACCTTGTTATTGTTATGTCTATACAAAAAGAAGGAAAATAGTTTTAGTTATTTGTGATTAATATAGTACTTTTTTCGTCATAAATTATAAAATACTTTTAAATAAAATTTTATATATCAGTGAAATTTATTAAATACATTTTATCATTTTACTTTTTAAGATAAAAATATAAACTTTTAAAAATATTTTTTATTTAATATTTTATTAATAAAAGAATATTGAAGAAAGAGAATATATAAAATTGATAATGTTAAAAAAGTATAATTAATGAAATTTTATTTTTATTAAAATATCTTATATTTTGAAATGTTAATTTTTTTTAAAAAAATATTTTATAATATATGATAGAAGTAATATAATCCAAGTGCTACCAATGAGTTAGTGCATGAATTTGCCTGATAGCACGATTTCATTTGAGAAACGGTCAACCCAATGACAATTTTGTAATCTTCATCTGCCCTGACGAAAGACAAAAACGTGGATTGAAATAAAAAAAAAAAATCAAGATAGAATTTTATTATCTAAATGATCCTTATGATGCATAAAAATTAATCAATATTAAAAAATTTATATTATTCAAGTCATAAAAATAATTATGATGTACTTCTTATGGTAGAAAAGAAAATTTTTTTGTCCTATTTATAAATCACCTTATTAGATTTTCATTAAAAAAATTTCATTTTATCTCTATTAAATATTGAAGAGAAAAAATATATTATCAATATATATATATATATTTATTTAAAAGGGATGAAGTTAAAAAATTATTAAATTTTTAAATAAAGTTAATAAGTTTTATTTTTTTTATTTTTGATAAAACATGTTAAAAGTATTTCATAAATAAGATTAGATAAAATATTTTAAATGTCACGTCACTCACGTGTTTATGACAAGGTGAGAAAAACAGGTACAATTTTGAGTGTGGAAGAAAAACCTTATAAGAGTGAAGATATCAACGAGGCAACCTCGCAAGCTCCATCACCCCAACTTCCAAGCAAAATTTGGTGTTTACTATCGAGACGCGGTGGGAATGAAATGATTTTTTTTTTGGAACCTTAATGGGAATGATTTGAACAAACATGGAATTTGTGAAGAATATCTAAAGTTAGTGCCCTAAGGAAAAGAATAATATCTAAAACCATGGCGGCATCAACAACTTTCAGCCTCTAAGATGTCTAGAATTTATTTTGTGGATAAACTAGATCTTGCAGGGATTGGGAATTTGTAATCAATGAAGCCCAAAATTTGTTTGGAAAATTTTGAAGGAGACAATCCCAAGATTCAATGAATTAGATAGAAGTTGAGCGTTTCAACAAATGGCATTCATTTTTAATTTTAACCCTATCTGTAACTTATAATGATTGAATTTGAATCACAGATAGTTAATTTGATAAATACTCCCTTGTGTAAGTAATTATTCAATTCAAAAAATGTATGAATAAATAATTATGAATTGAACCAATCTACCCGCGGATTGGTGATAGCGACAATGGAGGAGGATCACCTCTTTTGAATGAGAAATTCTTATATGAACGAGGATACTCTACATTAGTTATGTTTATTTAATAAAAACATGTTATGATGCGTAGTTTAATAAAATAGAATTTTATGTGTCATTATTTTTAATTATTTTATTTTTAAAATGGTGTCTCTTTAATATTTTATTTTATTTTTATCATCATTAATAATATAATCAATTTATATTTTTGTTGTGCTTGGTTCATAAGGGAAAATAGGAAAAAAGAAGAAGAAAGTATAGGGATGCAGCTTTCTCCCGTTGTGAAAACAGGAAAAAAATATTATTAATTTTATATGAATAATAATAACCTTATTATTTATAAAAATATTTTTATATATAATAAAATCTAATATTTTAACATATTATATATAATTATTTTTATCATATATTATTGATTGAATAAAAATATAATGATAAGTTACTTTGTCCAATATTGACTAAAAACTATTTTATCTAATTTATAGTTTTATTTGTTAAAATAATAAATATATAATAATCTTAAAATTTTGAAACTACAACCAAATATAAAAAATGTAATTAAAAATTTAGAATTAGTATTAGACAAATACTATCCGTGATCAAAATCATTTATGATCAAAATCACCATAAAAATTTTATTTTCAAATTTACCCACCAATTTTTAGATTTTATATTTGTGGTGATTTTGATCCTAGATTTTTGTTAATTAAAATTTGATAGATAAATTTGGAAATGAAATGTTCTTTTTAAAATTTCTCTATGTTTGAAGAAAAAAGTTAAAGATAAAAACATATAATTTATACATATTATTTTTTTCACTTTTCTTTTCATAGCCAAACAGATAGAAGAAAATGCTATTTTCTTCTACTTTTCTCTTTCTCCCACCTTTTTGTTTTCTCTCTTGTCAAACATAGCATTAAAGTTATATGATACTTTCTGGTTCTTTTTACAAGTTACTTTTACCGATTTCACAAATATTAATGTAAAAAAAAAGAAAAAGGAATAAAAATATAAAAAATTTTAAATATGCTTCAATGTAAAAAAAAAATTCATGTTATCTTTTTTCTCTTACAAAAGATAATTTTTAAAATATATTTTAAATATTATTTTAAAAATTATAATGTAATTTATAAATAGAATCAAATAAATTTTTTAAAATGTATTCCATAAATAAAATGGGGAATAATATGATACATTTTTATTCCACCAAACATAAATGATGTGGAGCAGTCTTTACAAGAATTTTTTCAATTAGAACAAAGACCCAAACATTGTCTCATCACCTTGGCTGATTCTCTCTTCTATAGCAAAGTTTCCTCTATTTTAATTTTTTTTTGAAATACAAGGACATGATTAAAATTGTAGAAAAAAAAGTAAAATTAGATTAAGTTAGAGGTCATGAGACTCTTATAATCATTAGGTGATCTGTCAAATAATAAAATATTAAAGTGTTCCTTGGGCGCCTTATGAGCCAAAAAATTGGCGCATCTATTAGCTCATTTGTAAATATGATCAAACATGATCTTTTAATCCCGTATGATGATATTTTTAATGCTGCTGATAATAGCTGAAAGAGAGTAATTATCTGTCCGGTTGCAATTAATAAGAGTTAGAGTCTCCAAAAAATTTGAAAAGATATTTATTTTGAAGAGCCTAGCAACCTCTATTTTAATTTTAAACCTATTAAATAGCTGTGAATTCTCATCACCATCCCTCTCCCCATGCTCCCCATTGCGCGTCCTGTTTCCTCTCCTCGATGGCTCGATTGTCGCCTCTCGCCGGAACTAGTTACCAGATCCTGTGATCACCAATTCATTCCCTCAGTCTATCCAATACACGCGCCACCTCTGCGCATTCCGATATCTCTTCTCCTTTCTATATCTTGTCGTATCACCACCGTCGCGCCCTGGAGAGTCAAACGTATATACAGAGACGCTAATAAGTAATATCAGCACTATAAGCCATCGTAGTTGTTGTGTGGTGGGGAAGAATCGATCCATATGGGCGAGTTGACTCAGGCGGAGGTATACTCGCCGAGGACTCATCAAGTCTGGAGGGCACTGTTGAGCTGGTTAGCCGCCTTCTTCCATATCTTCTTCCAAATTATTACAGCTCTCGGCCACTACCCTTTACTCTCCTTCTCTTCCTCTGCTCCTTCCTTTAAACCTCTGCCCACCGTTGAGTTGCAGGAATCTGATTTGCCGCCATCCTCCGCTGTTGATATCACCGCTGCGGAGTATTCCGGCGTCAACGATCGGTCTGTCCGAAAACTCACGGTAGGAAAGATTTGCGATTCTTTTGAAATTGTTTTCGCTCCTCGGTTTTGGGAATAGACAGAAGGTTTTGAATTGGGCGTTGCGTGGGATGCTTATGTTTGTATTTACTATCCATGATCACCACAAATTCTAGTAGAATTCAAGTTATTTGGATGATGGAAAGACGATTGACTAGACATTCGATATGCTTGATGAAATTTTCTCTAAGATAGTTGTCATAGACTCGAATGAACTATTTAGGAGGATGTTGACGCGTATATGATAGTTACGTTGTTATTTGACTCTACCAAAGCGAGCACTTTGGCAACAAGTTGGCAGCTGAAACGGGGGAATTTGAAAAGCCTTTTGTTTTGTGATGTTACAACTACAGAGGGAGGTAAAATTACTTTCAGTAGATGATGAAGATCGGTAACCATATTACATGGGTGAATTTGCTAGCAAAAATAGATCAGTAGAATGTAATTGAAGGTGCCCTGGTGGCATGTCCTTGTCCTTTTTAGTTTACTCCATTTATAACTTCAATATGCTTCGCATTCATTTATGGAGATCGTGTTTCTTATGCCCACATACTCAAAGCGCAAATATTTCTAGCAGCCCACCATTTCGTTGGCTTGCTGTTGCTCTATTGATTGTTTCTGCTTTCTGATTCTGTGGTGATTCCTTTTTTTGTCCATATTTCTGGATGTCAAGCTAGTTTCACTTGAGCAGCTAACTGGCATGGTCCTGTTGATTTGTGGAATTTTTCGAAGTGGCAAAATGCAACTCTTTTAAGGGGCTATGGATCGATATGAAAGATGAGTGACAAATACTATTTGATTTGTTTGAGTGACAAAATAATATTATACCACTCTGCTGAAGAGAACTAACTTCCAATATACCTGTGTGAATAATATTTAAGTAAAATTGTGAATATAATTGCAAAACATGCTGCTTACAACTATTTCATGACTGGTAAAAGCCAAGTAAGATGGGTCATTTTTTCTTTTCAGTTATGATGACTGTTGTAAGATTTTATCAAGTGTCATTATTTTCATTTTTTTTCCCTTTTTACTTCTCCCTCCTGCCTACTTGAACCCCGAATCTTATTTTCCTATGTTAACACAAGACTCCTGCTATTAATGTCGATTCCGATTTCATGTGCATTTGTAGGTAGTGCTTGATTTGGATGAAACATTGGTTTGTGCATATGAGACGTCAAGTTTACCAGCCACACTTCATTCTCAAGCAATAGAAGCTGGTTTGAATTGGTTTGAACTGGAATGTATATCTTCAGATAAGGTGTATTACTTGATATCTTGCATTGGCTTGTTTAGAGCTGAATATTATGTATTTACTTGAGCATGTTGAACTTTCAAGGAAGGAGATGGAAAACCAAATGTCAATTATGTTACGGTTTTTGAACGTCCTGGTTTGAAGGAATTCTTAAGGCAACTTAGTGTATTTGCTGACTTGGTGCTATTCACTGCTGGTCTTGAAGGTTTGCATCACAGTTCTGAGCTGCTCATGTGCTTCTTCTTCTTTTTCCTGGGAGTTTTTACCGTTTTGCGAAATAATATTCATCTATTTATTCTCACAGGTTATGCCAGACCCCTTGTTGACAGATTAGACACGGAAAACTGGTTTAGTCTACGACTTTATAGACCCTCAACAACTAGCACGTAAATGCTTCTACCTTGCTTTTCATTCAGAATTCGACGTCTACCTGATTAGTTATCATAGGGTCACGGATCATAAGGAATTAGAAGTTCAACTATATGAATTGATGGCTGATCAAAAGTAGTCTCAAATTGCTTATGAATGTGTGATTCGAACCACCGTGGCAAAGTTGCACAGTTCTACGAAACAAAAATGTGCGAAAAAAATGATTGCTATGACAATGTTATGCTGTCATCGAGTATTTTCCATGCCTCTTACAAAGAAAGCTAAGAATACATTTGGAATTATTTTGAAAAATTATATACGTGCAAATTTGTGACCTACGAGTTTATCTATGACTTATAGTTTAGTACTTTTCTTTATTCTTGGGTTAAATTTACTAGTTGAGTATTTTATGCTATAATATATGCTTGAGATAAGAATATCCATATATGTTATTTTCGAACTAATTTTTTTACTTGTTATTCAATTTTATGATTCAAACACATTCTTCAATTCGTGATTTAGAAATATACTTTTTGATTTGAGATATGCTTTCAGTTTTTCAATTTAAATTAACCTTTTTTTTCTTGTATTTTTGTTTTTGGTAACATTTTGACTATATTGAATGATTACTGTTACTCATTACTGTTTTTTATGCTTAATATAGTTACGATTCCTTAGTACTGACCTATGTCTTCATGGCTTCACCGGAGATGATTTAATATTAACATCACTGATGGAATACCCGCTTATTCTGACATGGTGGATCCAACTTTTTCTTGTTCACATCATGTCACTTCACTTTATGAGACATGGTTGATGTTGGCCTTGGACAGCAAGGGATGTTGGACTTGTTCACAACGGATGTTGTAGATTAGAAATTGGATTTCTAGGGTGAGTCAATGGTGAAAATTTTGTGAATTGAATGTTCAACAACAAGAAGCCTGAATGTTCAGTGAGAGTAAAATCATAATCCTATGAGGATTAAGACCCCGTCCTAACAAATAAACTCCATGATCTAGAAACATGAAAATTACTGAATAAATCCAAGACCAAGTATCTAAGCAATTAAATGTAAAATCTTTATAGCTCCGGTGGCAATTACAATTTAAGAAGAATATCTTTGGAAATAACATAAATGGCCACTCAACAAATCACACACAAACTGGCAATATGGGGAACATGTGAGCATTTGACGGGCAATATACGCAATTACAACTTTATGCTAGCGCAGGGCCTATTTGTTTAACTATTGATTGTTTCTTATAAATAGGTCTGGAGGTAGTAATATCTTTTGTATAACATAAATGACTACTCAACAAATCATACACAAACTGGATTTTTTTTTTTGGGAAAGTATTGTTCTTAGAACTTAGACTTTCTTGATGCCGATGCATTTTTACCACTGGTGTTTGTCAAATTTTAACTGCAGTCTACTTCATAAATAATTGGAAGAAATTTGTGCCACTACGGGGAAAAAACTGTCGGCGAGAATTCTCACTGATTAAATTTAAGTTTATCTATTCATTCAAGTTCTCACATCAACTGGTACATTAATCTCTCTTGACAGGCAATATAGGGAACATGTGAAAGATCTTTCTGGAATATCAAAGGATCTGTGCCGAATAGTTATTGTTGACAACAATCCCTTCAGCTTTTTATTGCAACCACTAAATGGAATTCCATGCGCCCCGTTTTCTGCTGGGCAACCACATGACACACAGGTACATGGATCTGGACCGTTGAACATTCAAAAATAGCCCTCTGATTTTATATTATTTATTCGTCTCTGTTGTTTTTATGGCTTATTATCAGCTTCTAGATGTCATTCTTCCTCTTCTCAAGCACCTCTCTGAGCAGAAGGATGTAAGACCTGTGCTCTACGAGAAGTACCAAATGCCTGAGTGGTTTCAAAAGCAAGGAATTCCCGCTTCCTGTTGGACATTGTAGGATTAACATTTTTTGGAATCAAACTCTACTGCTTTTTGTACAATTTTTAGTTTTATTGCTGGAAGCAACATCGGTCGGTGGAAGAAATAGACCTTCTATATAGCATCAATTTGTTTCTGGGAAATCTAGAGGTTTCAGATTCTGCTTCTTGTAGTCAAAACCGTTCGCCATTTATGTATCTACATCTATAGAAGTTTGATTCTTATGTTAATGTTGTTTATAGGCTTGCAATCTGCCGCAATGTAATGAATCTTGTTAGTCTCTTGTACAACTGTTTATTTATAATTATTAGCAGTTAAAGTATTCATTGCATTGCTTTGTTCACAGTGTCAATTGTTTTTTTAGTGATACGTGGGACGCAGGGTTTGGTGTGAGGGAATTCAATGGAATGGAATGGAATAATAAGGTGATAAAATGGAGAATTACTATGTTTTTGGTACGAAGGAATTGAAATCTTTCTCCCGTTCCTTTTCCATCAAATTTGACTTTAATCATTTCATCAAATTTTTCATGAAATGATACTGTTCAATGCAGGAGAACAATAAGGCTCATTTGCCCCTTTAATTCCGTTCATATTTATATGAGAAAATCACATTTAGGACCTATAAAGACTGTTATCTATAGACAATAACCAATATGAAATTGATTGTTGAAATGAGAATATATACTTGTTTTTTTAAATGGTGATTTATTATTGATTGTTATTTGTGAATAATTTTTTTCACAGTTTCTTAGATGTATTTTTTCCTCTTCTATTCTACCAAATATAGTAATGCAGTCATGGTCCTATCTTCTTTTCAGTCATATCAAACATTTAATAAAATCATTCCTATTCTCATTCAGAGTCATTGAGTGTTCATTCCAACTTATACCGCGTAAATAGATTAGTTGAAGTGATTGATCTTTCCCTAGTAGTGGTTCCTGACTAATTATGTTCAGCTAAGATCAATTAATTTGGTGTGGAATTGTCCAAAATCAGTCCTTTTATTCCCCACCCATGGGACCGTAACTATGGAACATGGCTACCTCTCAGCTTTTCTTTTCCTCTCGTACTGCACTATGCAATAATTCAAACGGATCCAAGTCAAAATTTTTGGATTGAATAAAAAGACTACTCATAGTCATATATGTACAGTAGTTATTAAAGAAATTAGGTAATAATATTAATTAATAGTTGGGTAGCACCCCAAGTTTCAAACAGCATGTTTATTATTTTCCTCGTGAGGGAAAATCATTTCTAGCTTGGCCCGCCCCTCTGCACTATCCAACAGTATGTAACATCCAAACATGCTTAAAAAGGTCACCTTAGTTATAATTCACAAATACTACAACGTATTCCTTAAGCTATATGCAATTATGAGGCTCACATTTACTGCGAATCAGATACACAGTGAATTTGGAAACACTTCCACGTGGAGTCGTGCAGCAGGCGATTCCCTTCTTTGTGGATAAAATTGGATCGGGGTTTTGGTAACCTAGGCTAAATGCTCCTCCACTGTTATCACAACCAAACCAAACTAGCCAGTCTGATTGATTGAACCAGAAATTGATCATAAATCCGATTCAATTACAACTAAAAATCACCTTTTTAACGAAATGTTTATAAACCGGATGAACCAGTTGTGAATCGACCAAAACCAACAAAAAACAGGTTCAACCGGCAATGTTACTTTTTTATTTTTTTATTTTTAATTCATATTTTTAAAATATAATTTATACATATTTATACCCAATAAACATGATGAAATGAAAAAAATACAAGAAATATGTATGAATTATATATATGTGTGTGTGTGCGTGCGCATTTATTTTAAAATTATAAATTATAAATTATGAAATAATTATATATATTTAAGATGAAAATGATGTCATAAATTATAAATTATCTTTTTTGAAATTTATACATTCACTTTTCTCATTATATATAATTATTTTTTTTACTTTAAATATATAATATGTAAAATATATTAATTTATTTATGATCGATTGGACTTCTATTTAAACTATAATTTGACCATTAAACCATAAATTGATATCTCATACAATTTAATAGCCGATTCAGTTTTCAAAACATCATACTCCTCAGGGTTCAGAGTATGCTGGGTTGACTCTCAGAGCAGAGCACAACTGTGCGTTCGACAAATCAAAAGGCATGAAGTCCCACTTTCTTCACAACATTTGATTAATAAAGTTATTAAATATGATAACGCAATTTTATTTAATATTAGATATATCATGAATGCCGTAGTGCACCAGATCCAACTATCTTTCGGCATTTACATCATTTATTTAGAAAAAAAACAAGTAATGAAAAGAAACTCCGGCATAATACACACCATTACCATTCATAAGCTTTTAGAAACTTCTTGAGTCCGTCTTTTTACAAAGCTGATGAAACAATTAGTATTTCATTTCAATTCTGCCCTTCTCCCTTGACATGAATATTAAGTATTTATTGCATTTAATTAATTGTATTTTTTTAAAAGACGGAACATTAACGCAGTTAAACTAACCAAATAGGTTAGGAGAAAGTATACTCAGAATGGAACAAGAAGACTCATCATCATCCATTCTAGTCAAACTAAGATGTCAAAAAGACAGTTTATTTGATGTCTCCTGAGCCAACAACCAACCCCTATGTATTCTTGATGCCATCCCTTCATGTTGATGAAAACTTTTAAAACTTCTCATTGAAGAACATTAAATTTATCCCAAAAAAAAGAAAAGAAAAACTAAAAAATGTCCTGGCTGAAGGAAATAAAACTACATATAAGGCTAAAACTGGAAAGGCATTTCCACCTTTAAGTTCATGATGATGAGCAGTGACACTTCAAAACTATCATGTTTAAACACCATCAACTTGGTATAATAGATAGATAAAGTTTCTTCTTTCAAAAGCAAAACAAAACAAACGGGACGCAAAGAATCTGTGGGGTCATTATTTCCACTGGGTATGAAAAAAGAACCCAAGGCATGCACTGGATGCATGTTGGGGCACTCTCCTCATGGGTGGATAAAATTAACTATCATATTTCATGAGATTCGAGAATATCTTCTTTGTCTTCGCTCATCAACTTCATTCATCCAATCATTGAGCCATAAAAGACCCTTGTAACCATAGTATAAAGCAGCAAGAAGGGCCACAAAGAGAAGGACAAATAGAAGAAACCGCTTCGTAGCAGATGCAATTTTCTGTTCAATGATTGCCTTCATCTTAGTTGGGAACGAAAAAAATTGGAAGTTACTGTTTCTTTTAGAGAATTGGCATACCTGCAGTTTTGTTGATTGGCTGGACTCCTGTATGCGCTCCCGCCTTTTCCGTCGCTTGGGTACTGACTTTCCAGTCTCGGGTGCTTTTTCCTTCATTAATCATACAAAAGTGTATTAGAACTTCTCACACATTTTGGTACTGATTTTGCAGAATAGTCAAAGAATTATCAATCTTCATATGCAGCCGTCTCTGCATGTACATTTTGCCAATCGCAGCTTATTTCAGTATACTCAACATAATAAATTTGTAACCAACTTCACCGGCAATGACGACAAGAATACATTCTTTGGAAAGCTAAATTTCCACAAGTACAACACAACTAGAGAGTCAAAAACCCTAGGATAGCAGATGGATTTCGATGTGGAAAGTCACCTCCATAACTCGGGATTTACGTAATTGTAGATCTGACTCAACAACTTGCACTTTACTCTTACAATCACAACTGCAAGGAATAAGTCCAATTCCAAAGTGATTTTTTGGTATATCTCTGGGATGGCATCCATCACGATGATAGGCTGCTTGAACATCTTGACATAGCCACTCTTTCTTCAGAGTTTGGCATTTGCAACGAACAGTGACCTGGCAAAGAAAGAGTTCAGTTCTGAAGATCAATGCATTCAATAATAGGTGCATCTACTTTGCAGCAGCTGGAATCGGATAGTGCATAAACTTAGACCTGTCTCATTGTAGTGAGTTATGTATCTTAAATACCGAACCATGAAGTGATAACTATATTATCTCACATTACCTTTTTACAACATTTATTAGGATATGGGCATTGACCAGGATGACACGTCTCAGGGCACAGATGTGTACAATATGGCAACTTTCTGCAAAACCAAGTTGACCAATAAGCTCTCAATCATCTGGTTAAGCATCTATCTGCTACTTTTTCAGTTAAAACTGTTTCCGAATGATAAATTAGATCAAGAATAATACTCGCTCCAGGCTCCAAATTACCTGTGACAAGGTCCTTGGCATGATCGAACAGTCTCTTGATCCTTGGCAGACAAGCTGTTGTAGTAAATGCACTCAAAAACATGGACCATTGAGCCACAATGACAAGACCGTTTAATGAGCACTTTGCATGGAGGGCATTCTCCAGGATGGCAAGGCTGAGGGCAGTGATGTGGACACTTAGGCTCTCTTACCTGATCAATGAAGTTTAATGCAAAAACGAAAATTATAGTTGAATTTAGAAAGTAAAGAGATCATTTCTGAACTTCAGAAATGAAGATAAATGATAAGCTTCATTAGCTTAACTCAACCAATGTGATGATAGTTTCGCAGCAAAAAAACCAATAAATGAGAAAGAAAACAGCACAATGGAGACTAATATATAATGAAACAGAATGTTCACCACCTTTTGGCATGGAAGACAACAATCTTCACAAGGCTCACTTCTCTGTAGCCGGTTCAAGGAAGACAGTCTCTCTAAGGTATGACAGGTTTTAGTACAAAAATGATTGCCGCATGATAGAGGGTTTCCGCACAAATTTTCACAGTGAAACTGCAACCTATCAGAGCAGACCATCTAATAGGAGGGGGGAGAAAATTTCATTAAAGGCGCAAGAGAAAATGAATGCAAATTGAATTTGAACAAAATCATTCAGAAGAATCTTCCTAGTCAAGATGTTAACATACAGCTTAAGAGAAGAAGTAAAACAAACCATTCTCTCTGCTCCAATGTGTTGCCCTACACAAGATCTCCATACAAGTTCAGGACAAGGAGGGCAGGGAGTGCCAGAAACACCTTCAGTGCGCTGCATTATCTTCTTTTTCTTTGGCTTCAGTGTAAACTCTGGATTAGGAGGAGGTTTTGGACCATGACACCTTAGTGTGGAGAGGAAATAAAAGAGTTAGGGAAAGAAAAGATGCCGACTATAATTTAGATAAGCCCCCAGCTATTCAATCATATGATACAAATTTTTTTATAACAAAACTCACAGAACTACTATGATATGTTTGAGCAGAAAACAAGTACCAACTTGTACTTTCTACTCAAGTTTAAAATCTTGGAAGTTCAAAACTCAACTATTTAAAGTCCATGCTTGACTTTTGAAATTCGATTCCTTTCTCAAAAAAAAGGAAATAAGTGAAGCAATCCCCGAGTGATATCTTAAATTTGTGAAGATAGAAAAATCCCAAACCTTAATTGGCATTTGTGGCCACAAGAGTACTCCTCTTCACAAGGAAGCGGACAAGGAGGACAGGCTCCATAATGACATTTGTGAGGCTAGACAAGAATTATAAAATCATTAATGATAAGGGGGAGAAAGATGCAACATCCATTAATAAACATGTAATATCTTTCCACTTTAAGGAACATACAGGTATAATGATAAAATCAACATACATAGGTAAATAATAAAAAATAAACAAAATCCTATCCATGATAAAAATTTCTTGTCGATGCATACCTCAAGCGCTTATATACACAAGGTTTATTTCACATAAATACAGCCCTAAAAAACCACCTAATAACTAACAACCATCAGGTCATGCATTTTACAAGAAAAACCAATTAAGCCCGGCCAATAACTCAAGTAATAGGGAAATCATTTATCTTATTTAGATCATACTATAAAGTATAAAACAAAGAAATAAAAACAAGAAAACTTAATGCACCAAAAAAAAAAAACTTAAAATCCATTTGAAGCACCAGTTTGATGTTAAGATATATCAGTAAAATCATCAATTCAAGCATCACCGAATAAGCTTCTATTTTATTGTTACAATATTTATCATTCACCAGCAACATTCAAATTCACAGAATAACGATTTGTGATTGATAAAATAAGCTTCGTCAATATATCTTTTTAAAAAAAAATTGACAGTCACTTTCACATTAGTTATAGTACCCACTTCTTTATCCTTTATTATAGTCAATTGTTATTACCCTTTATCCAATGCTTTCCAATATGCTTGCGGTATTTTATACAGCTGTATTTAATTACACATTAAGAACATAATCAGGTAGCAAGTATTCGAAGGGTTGAACTTGAATCCCAACCCTAAAAGGTAAACACTAGAATTAGCTCATCTTAAATCTTAAATTTCATAATGGTTCGACAAACAGAGACTATCAGAGTAAGAAGAGGCCAGTTAATCAGCCAAAGGCATGATGATGTCAACGTTTATTAAGAAGGAGACAGATTCTAGCATTTTCATTTTCCCCCCTAGTTTTCATTCCTCCATCACTGCCACATGCACACACTTTGGGGAGTGTTGATGAAAAGCACACAATGTTTCAAGAAATCTCCACCTAGAAATGTAAATACCTACAACAAACAAAATCATTAATCAATTGTACCTTAGAATTTGGTGCATGCCTGCATAAAGGAGTAATAGGACAACGTTTTGGGCATTTAGGAGGCTTTTGATTAATTTCAGTACCACAAGGAACCTGGGGCAAAATCCACCACTCAGCACAGTTGTTACCAAGTACTAGCAGAAATTAATGTAATCGTCATCTAAAGATTGAAGATCCAGATTATAGAAAAAGAAGTCGAATAAAAATTACAAATAGAATGTACAAACACAATAGGAAGCAACAAGAGAAAATATATTTTATGAATGCATTTGCAACTTTATTGACATAAACAATCAGCAAGATTAAAAAGGAAAAATAACAACTTTTCCATAATAAAAGATAAATAAATACCAGCATTGGCTTGAATCTTATCAAAAATTATCTTGATCCCAAAAAATATAAGAAATTTTGAAATAACACGTGCTTTGAAAATGTAGGTATTGAAAATGATGACCCTGAAATCATATGAACATAAATTTTTAGGACTTTCATAGCTATAGTACATATCGAAACTAATAACAATGAGTAGGATTGACAATTGACATCAGCTATATAAAATGCACAACTCAATTGGGTTTTATCTCCAAGCCTACAACTAAGATACATCATTCACGATAACATACACAACTAAGAAATTAAATTGCATGTCATGTGAGATAGGATCCTGCTCCTACTTAGATTAGATATACACAGAATCCTGATAGCCAAACCCAGACCTCAAAATGCGTCTCACCACATGCACACGAGATTGTCACCATTATTGGGCATGGAGCACAGGGACCCCTGCAAGAGCAAATTCAGCTATCATCATATGGTTCCTTGAACTTCAAAATTCAACTGCATCAATTTTGTCCTATGTTCTAAATGATAATGTTTCTCAATTTTTACAAAAAGATTCAAGAACAATAGTTTACCTTATCATGTAGTCTCTGTGTCTGTGTGTGTAGCGTGTATAAACTCTTTTGAAGCTAAGATTTCACTATGGGTATTATTGTATTTCCAACAACACACATCTTTGTCTTCTCCTTACATACAGGACAGCCAGCAGCAGTCTACAAACTTACCTTTGTAAAAGCCTTCAAAAGTTTTATATATTTGAAATATATGAAAGCCTTCAAAAATTTTGAGAGAGTGTGTGTCTAAAAATCTAAGCAAACCCTTGTTCAGGAGGAATGATCAAAAAAGGGTCATAATATCACTGGGTTTGAGGAGCCTGTGACTTCGATCTTCAAACAGAACAAGCAGGCGGTTTCAGATTCAAGAAATTCAAACAAAATGCAAATTCTTGCCGAAGGACATTGAAACATGAGAAGGGGACATACCTGTGGCATGGAGAGGGACATTTATGGTTTTTACATCGAAGCCTCTTGCCACATATCTAACATTTTTCAAAATAAGAAATCAAAAATCATACTCACATTGTCATAACAAGTTTCTTGTCGAAATGAATAACACAAGAAGATGCACACACCTCTGAACACGGAGGGCAGTCACCATCACAGCAGCGACGTTTGCACGGATGCCGCCCACAGTCACGTATCCACTGACACTTCCTTTCACATGACAACTCTTGATAGCAAGGGACCTATTCTACATTCAGTGAACTTAGCCTACTTTGACTTTAAGACTGCTATCAAGATGCAGTCAAAATCATGACACTTACCTCTTTCTTCAGGCTCCCACAGCGGCAGGATTTCCTTACAACAATTCTGCAGGTCTCAATGCATTGCCCACGGTGGCATCTCTCAGGGCACTTGTGAAATCCGCAACTGAGCATTTTATCGCAAGTCCCCCCACACAATTGTACCGCGGCATCACAAGGGATGTCTTTATAAATACTCTTCCCGCACGGGCACGTTCTCTTACCCTGAAAAGGGCACTCGCCACACCCACCCGAATGACATCCTTTCTGACAAACATGCCTCCCGCAGCTAAGAACCTTCTCGCATGGAGTATCACATTGGAAAATGCGATCACAACACTCCCTCTCCTCCTTTTTCTCCCCGCATTGGCACTTAAAAACTCCACGGGCTCGGCAAGGTGGGCAGGGGCCAACGTGACAGATCTCAGAACACCTGTGAACACCACAGTCCAAGAGCTTCGAACAAGGATTGTTACAGGAGAATCCCTTATATCCACATCTGCGAACGTCTTCAAGTGAACCGCAAAAGCATCGAGATTTGATAAGCTTTGGGCACGATGGGCATGGCCCTGGATGGCACAGCAACAAACAATAATGCCCGCAATTGTTCTTCAATGGCCTAATACAAATCTCACCACATGAATGTGGCAATATCCAGGGATCATCACTCGGAGGATTCTCCAATTTTCCACAGAAACACACATAGGATTTAGGGATCTGGGTTTTGGAGTATTCAGCCCTGCATTTAGGGCAGTTCCATGTGGCAGTCTCGGCAGCCTTGTCAGCCGTAATAGGTAGGCGCGTTGCCACGCGTACGGCAGCGAGGTCGGATGCCTGGCGCGCCCAGCTCTGTATGCAGACAAGATGGAAGACGGCGTAGCAGAGTGACGTGCAGGACCAAGTAGGGTCGGAGGGTCTGATGCGTTCGAGGCATATCAAGCATGATAGAGCGCCGGAGGAGGAGGATGTGAGAAAAGACTGGATCTTTGAAAGATCAGCAGCGGTTGCGGATGACTGGCCTATGAACTCGAAATAAGATTTGAAAATGGAGTCTGAGAGGTCCGCGTGGCGAAGGAGCACCGAGCTAGACTGCCCGTGGTCGGAGTCGGAGTCGGAGGAGTCCGAGAGAAGCGGTGGGCGACAATGATAATTGGCAGAGTTCATGCTGGGGATGTGCCCGTCGAATCGGCCACCCGGTGTCGCGGATGGTTATAGTCTCGGCCCCGGGGGCGTTGCCTTGCGTTTGTGCATGATTAGAGCTTAAACGGGCTAGTGGTGGGCTACCCTGTTAATTTCGACTCACAGCATCATTTTAATCCGCCCGACTCTGGCTCTTAAAATTAAAGCGCCGACCGTGAGGACCTTAACTTTATATATATATATATAGATATATATATATTTAATTTAAAATTTTTTTAAAATATATTTAAGTTTAATAAAAAAACAATAGCACTATAAAATTAAGAAACATAACAATCAAGCTTTACTAATATCATCAGTTAAATTTTAATTATTTTTATTACTATCAACATCAATATAATTTCATCATCCTCCTTATAAAACCTTATAAGTGAAAAAAATATTAAATTTTTTTATATATTTTTTCTTAACCTTTATAAAATGTGGCTAGGGTTTTAAAATTAATATAATATTTAATTTTTTAATATTAAAATTTTAAAAAAAATGTAAAAGAATCTTTTTAAACCTAATTTATCATTTTAAATTTTAAATTAGCGATTCAGTCTTAAATTTTTTCAAGCTCAATAAAAATAGTCTGACAAGCTCAGCTTTAATTAAGCATTAGGACTTAGGAATAGGAAAGTAGGATTCGTTTTTAAAACTTAATGTCCAATTTCTTTTCTTGTTTATTCTCAAAAAATATTGGGTACTGTACTTTTAAGTGGATTAATTTTTTTCAAAACTATTTTTTTGAGATGAAAAATATCTTTTTGTTAGTGTGTGATATGTATGGCGTAGTAGCAAATTTTACACATCAGAGGCCACCACGTCCGGTTCTCATCTGGCCAAGTCATCTTTCTCCTCTCACAAATTGACTACCCTGAAATTGGAAGAAGATAACGAATTCGAAATTGCAAGAAGCAAATGCCCCAAATTTAGGTCCCATTTCCCAAAAATAAAATAAAATTAAATGCATATATGCTCAAGCTTGGTCAGGTCAAGCACAAAGAGATCACCGGTTTAATGCCCGAGAAGACCCTAGCCATACAGTATCAATCAATTAGATCATTATATCTGGAAAATAAATTTGATTTCCTTTCCAAAACTGACCATCATCAAATTTCCCACAGGGATTTATTTCTAAATTACCTAGAAAACAACCATAGTTCCAACAACAGTGTAGCATGGGCAACCCGAGGAGAGGGTGGCTCAGCAGCGGTTCATATATATTCTGAACATTCAAAATAGCAAAGATCGTCACTTCAGCAGCATTCCAACCACTAACAAGAAAGAACAAAAATGAAGCGAAGTTCAAAATTTTAATATTGAAAATGGGAATCACTCGGTCCTTTTTTCCGAGGTAAAGTCGTAGGAATGAACTGACTTTGTGACTCCCCCTAAACCTACAGAACACAGCAAACAACCACAAGTAAGCAAGATTCAAGTTTGAACGGAAACATATATACATAGAGAGAGAGAGAGGGTTTTATTGTGGAATAAGCATTGGTACGAATGCGAGGAGTAGAGGAAGAGCCTCCTTCAATGGCGTGGGCTGTGCGTCTTGGTGGGGATAATGGCGGCGAGCTTGTGGCTCATTTAGGGACCGGGGACATCTTCATCGGTATCCCAAAGAGTCTTTAGTTTGATAATTCAAAGATGTGGAGCCCATTCCCTAAATATCCTAGGTTTAGTGGCACAAATCACAAGATCACACACATTAATGTAAAACTAAAATCCACCAGAGAGTTGGAAGATCCCTACATACAAACCTCTACATCAAAGTCTAAGCCTCCATGAGCAATAGTAAAGCAAGGAATTTTCACAACCGCACCGGAGACGATAACGATGGCGAGGGTACCGGCAGCAGTATGGTCTCAACAACTAACTCGATGAAACTATCGTCCATCTCTTGTGCTGTAATTAAGAATAAAGGCTGATTCTAGAGGGTTGGGCTTAAAAGCCTTATTTAAATAAAGGTTCGGCTTTAAAAATTAAATTATTTTTAAGTAACCGAGTTTGAGAGCCTGGCTTTAATAAATCCTATGAAAAAAAGCTCGAGCGACCTTTTAAACCCTGATAAGCCTGGTTTGTTTTATACATACACACATATTTAATTAATAATGATATAATTTGATTAATATTTATTGTAGGTAATGAACAAAAAGTTGCAAGGATAATTGACATTGAATCTCTCCCTTCATCTTCAATAAGTGAATCTATATATGAGGGATCTAATATTTTATTTTTAGATGATGAGAAGGAGGATTTAAATTTACATTGCTGAATATTTATTCTTCATCTTAAATTTAAAATTTTAAATCTTTGTCAAATTTTATGTAAGACTTTGATTTGTTTCATGTTAAATTTTTAAAATATTTTTTTTAAATTAAAATATTAATTTTTTTTGGAAAAAAGGGCTTAAGGGCCCAGCCCTGAGCCCTTTAAATAAGGATCAAACCTCAAAATTAGGTTAAATTTTGGGTAATTGGGTTTTAGGGCTTGAGCCCTTAAAAGTCGGGCCTGCCCTAATTCTCACCTCTATCTGGCGCCAAGCCTTAAGAGCCACAACAAAGCTTCTTATCTTTATTGACAAAGAAAATGAAACCTATCAAAATTGAAACAATCAAACTTCACAACAATAACATATCACTAGATAGCAAGAGATTTCATGGCACATTACATTTTTGCACCTAAAAAAAGTAGTTCAAAGGAAAAAAATTACTAGACTTAAAAATAAAAAATATCTAGTGCTTCTCAAAAATAAATACAGAGTTAAAATTGAACTTTAACCCTTTTAAAAAGGCTAAATTGCATATCACATTTAAATGTTTAAAATTAACTCCCTAATATTTAGTTTTATTTAAAAAAATAATAATCTCTCAGTCATTCAACTTTTAACTTATTTATAACTCAGTTCTTTAATTATGATTTGCTACAACTTAATTTTTAACTTTTGATTCACTTATAACTCATCCTTATCTTTCAATTTTTTAAAATTATCCTCATAAAAAAGAGAAAATAAAAAAGAAAAATAAATAAAAATTGAGAGACTAATTCATAGATGAGTGAAAAGTTAAGAAATTAAGTCATAAACAAGTCAAAAGTTGAGGGACTAAGTTACCGTAGGTCATAATTGATGAACTAAATTATAAGTTAGTTAAAAGTTGAAAAAATAAAAAATTAATTCTTCTTCTTTTTTTTAAAGCTCCTCACACATCATTGATTAACTCTGTCATGTTATTAATAAAGTTTGTCATGTCATATTAATACAATATACATAACACAATATATAAAAAAATAAAATTTTTATTATTTTTAACACCATTTAAGGAATGAGAAAACTATAATTTTTACTTTTAACACATATTATGATGTTGAAAGAGTTTTGCTCTGTGTCAGGAATGAGTATGTGGCAACAAGGGTTTTTTTCAAAGATAAATGACATTTTAACCTTAATAAAATATAATATAATTTTTTTAGTTTTATTATTTAATTACATAAGATCCCATGTAAGCTCCTGTGTTGCTTTTCTTAAGCTAACATAGCAAACTTGTTAATAACATAACAGAATACTTATCAATAAAGGTTTTAAAAAATAAAATTAAAAGTTAAAAGGGATTAATTTTAAATGGTTAAAAGTGAGAGGATCATGTACAATTATTTTAAAATTCAAGATATTTTATGCATTTTAGCCTTTTTAAAATAAAATTGTTTATCTTCTTTTATAATCATGATACTTTCAATAATTTAATTTCTCATTTTATTTATACTAAGGTTAAAATATATTTTTAATCATTTAATTTTACACAAAATTTTATTTTAATTTTTTAATTGTATAGAGTGTTTTTTCAATCACTTAACTCTAACACTGTTTCATCAATAAAAAATATATATATTGAATTTTTAAACATTAACAAAATATTCTTATGTGTTAATGTATTAAGTTTAATTTTTTAAAACAACCACAATTGATAAAATAATAATTATTTAAAATTAACAGTATGAAGGTTAAATGATTGAAAGAACTTTATCAAATTAAAAGATCAAACTAGATCTTCTATAAAATTAGTTGACCAAAAAACTATACTTTAGCCTTTATATTAATTATTAACGATATTAATATTAGAACAATCAACAAACATCATATACATTAAGTTTGCACTTTAATATTATTATTAAGATATCAAGTTTCCTAGTAGTACAGAAGAATTTAAAATTAAAAGTAGAAGTTACAACTATGATGATCTTTTATTGTCATGTCAATGTAAAATACAAAAGGGAAATTTTTACATTTTCTTGTCAATGTATATAAAATTTCATATAAAACTAAAAATCTGTTAATAATAAATTACCTATATAAAGATCAAATAGATAAAAATCTTTTTTCCTAACCAGCTCCCTTCAAATTTCAAGTTTGTCCAGCCACAAGCTATGGGATGGGCTATGGCCTTGCTCTTATCATGACATCTTTGCAAAAGTATTTTTGTTATTATCAACTGAAACTCATCGCATGTAATCAATATTAGTTGTTTGTTTCTTCAAGCTTACATGTACTTTTTAACATTTATGATGAAATTTAAATTTAATATTTCATTCGGTACTTATAGAAATGAAATAATTTTTTATAAAGCATTGTATATTTTATAATAAACATTTAATAATTTTTTTCTAATTTTTCTCATATATAACAATAAACTTTCAATGTTACAATAAATTAGGGAATCCAGAGTCCATCTTGAAATCTGGCCGTCAGCTCCTTTTTTTTTTTTTTTTTGATGAAACGAGGAAATTAAAACAAAGCAAAGCCACTAATTGCTAACACAACAGCGTCAACAACTAAAAAAGCGTTGACGGAGGGTCCACCAGCATCACCAAACCTGATAATTGGCCTCATGCTTCATTTGCTATGGCGTTTGCAGCTCTGTTCACCTCACGATCACATCGGCTCTGTTCAACTTTTAACATACATTACCGTTGCTCTGTTCTATCCCTTTGTTTTAGGTCACTTCCATTCCTACCCATCTTAGAAGAGTAAAGAAACAGGAAAAGGATGCCGATGTGCGAACCTAAACTGACAACATGCTCGTAAGGTAAAGAATTGAAGCACTCCATCAAAATTTTGCTTAGGATGTTATATACATACATACATACATACATACATACATATTAACAAGCCTTACAGCACAAACCCAACTCTCAACCCCATCAAGAATGACCAGGGAAACAACTCATCACACATCACAGAGCATCTTTCAACAGCATTATCACATCACATGGCAATACTTACAAAACAAACTCGGAACTAACTAACATAACCTTTAAATGCCTGCACAATGTCAATAAAATTCGAAGTGCATAAGAAGCTTTACAAAGTTGTACTTATCTCCCTGGCGGCTACACAGTGGAACTGCTCGAATTCCACTTCTTAGCTCTGAAATAGGCAGGCATGTTGCCCCCCAAAGTCATCCTTCTCAGAAATGTCATACTCATGAACTTCTATGCGAAGCACAGCCAATTCTGGAACAGTAAGGCGGAACTCAAACACTTCATTCCAAGAAGGCCCAACTGTCCTCTACTGTTTTTGTTTTCCTCATCATGACATTATCAGCAGGCACTCCAGCAATCCCCACCTGCACAAAAGTTGCTCGATTTAAATCAAGGTCATTGGTCAAAACAAATAATAAATTGCGAAATGGGTGAACACAAATGTCGAGTGAATGGTATTTCACCGCAGCAATAATGAATAAACATTGCTGTGTGAGCATCCCCTGCATTTCGAATCTATAATGAAAGAGGAGACTATTAACCAGACCTAGAACATGAAATTTAGAGACATCAAACATAAAGATGTGGGAGAACATGTTAACTAACCCTTGCATAGAAGTCTGGAGGTGAGAACTGATCAAAGTGTGTATGGGGGAAATCATTATACCATCCTTCCCCCATGTATACAGTCACCTACATAAGAGTAAACAAGAATGATCTTTGTTCAGCTTTAAAATAGGATAAAAAGCAATACCTATATGCCGCTGCTAGGAGGTGCAGAAAAAACTAGATCCGATTGACACAAGCTTGAATAACTGAGTCCATCGAATCACCAAGTAATAAAGCACTCACCTTCAATGTAGTCTTCACAGGCAACTCAGCTTTAGGATCGAAGACCTCATTATTGAGACCGGTCTTTAATAGAAAATCGGGTTTTTTAACATAACCACACCCGCCATTGGCTTTGAACATTCCTTGCATCAACCAAAGTGATCTGCCGTGCCCCTGTCAAGAAATCACCCACGAGGAAAAATGGAACAAATATCTTTCTTGATCTTAAACAATATCATAGTCATAACTAATATAGATATGGCGTCAAAGATATGTGTAAGAAATCTCTTCTACGATTTAGAGACTCGGGGAAAGCAGCAGCCAAGACCACATGCTAACTTTCGAATATCTTTTATTAGTGTAAATCATATATTAATTGCTATCATCCTCTAGAGTCATAGTTTAGAAGCACATTGGACTTTCCCAAATTTCTAATGTCCTAGAGTTGAACCTCACGCTCGCATCTAGTTCTCGTAGCTTTTAAGGCTATCAAACTCCCCAACAGGGAAAAAAAAAAAAAAAAAAAAGAAGGAAGAACAAAATAAATATAACTATATACTCATAAGAATAAAAACCTGAGTGAAAGGGATGAGAGGGAAAAAAAAAAAAAAAGCAAGCGATGGAAACTGCATGTTAAATGCAACCATTTGAGCTCCATGCATCCGCCCAATTAGTGGGTTATAATTTGACGAGGTAATTCGAGTGCCTTTCGGGTATACCCTTAGTATATTACGCTGAGTAAACCTGCAGAAAGCCACGATTTGAGCAATGAATACTTCCCTTTCCATCTTGGATATATTAATGTAACGTTGCACATAGATCGGGTAGGACTAAGGCGACTATCAACACAGATCCCGGCCTGAATAAGGCTCACGTAGTCTGGTCTAGCCTGGGCTAACCCGGGACAAGACCGAGCAAGGGAACTGTTTGACTTTTTTTTTCCCCGGATGACTGAAATACAAAACCTGATCCCTTTTTTCCCCCCGAATCTCGGCTAATGGCCCGAGATATCATAAGCTAGCGTCGAAAAACTTGTACAGACCCAGACACTCAGTCCATTCTTTTAAAATAAAAAGAATATTACAAAATAATTTTAGTCAAAGTGGGACAACGGTCGCATTTAAGTATTTAACAATCAAATCCTTCACACAGAAAGAACACAGGAACTCAGTTTTGTATTCTTCCAACTCACAAACCGAACAAAAAATATTGAAGAACAAAATTAAACAGAGAGTCTCGTCACTCCCTAGGATAAAAGAACAAAAACATGCCAAGAGATGCAGAAGCAATACCGTGTCATAGATAATTAAATCTCGAGGACATGATGTGTTTTATATTTTAATTTTCCAAATAACAAATAACATAGAGGTCCCTCCAAAATTATAGAGTCAATAAAAAGAAGAAAGTTAACCCAACAATCTCCCGCAGTTGCACTCTGCGACCATTTGTTGGAGCCCTCCCTGGGTGAACCACCAACTCCGATACTAGTTAATGGATACTCAAATGGGATGGAAAAAAACTCACAAAAGCAACTCATTGAAGTGGAAAACCAATCCATACATAAACACCCCATTTAACATCTCGTTGAATATGGGATCGAGTCATCTCATGTTATTTTAGTCTCCATCACACTTATTAGATATGCCACCTAAATCATGATAGCATATAGACCAACTAACATGGATTCGGTTTAACGAAAAAGGCTAGTCTCTCACAACATGACGAACCAAGATGAATTCTTATTGGAAGAAGTGCTTACATGTAGTGCCCAATCACTCCCTGAATAGGATTATCTCTAATAAAAAGATATTTGTGTGTGATCAAAAAAATAGCATATAGACCAATGAGCCCCTAACATTATCAACTATAACGTGGCAAGACACACTTGAGCAGGGTGCCATCAGATATGCTGGATATCATACTCAGACAATTTAATACCACACTTCAAATTTCCTAAAATCCCAGCAAGGTCAATAGGAAAAGTTGCCACCTAACAATGACAGTTAGTAATTTTGCTGAAAATAGAAGAGCAATATTCTAAAAACTATTATTGATTTATAGGATGCCGGTTCATGCCAAAAGAACTCACTATAATCAATTATTAATACCTGACTATGTCTTTTCCATGAGTTTCAGAAGCCTTTTCAAGCTGTTGCTCACTTAAGCTTAGACGTCTCACTTTATCTGGATTCACTTTGAGACATTCATCTAATCCACCTTTAGGCTTACCAGCATGAATGGCAATTAAACGTCTATATTCAGGAGCAGCCTTTTGATTTGACTTGTCTGCTTCATCAATATCATCCTCGTCATCATCTTCATCCATATTGTCCTGTTAAAGGTGGTAAACTGTAAATTAAATCATCAATTCTACTTGCAAAACAAATGTGATGGGAATGCATATAAAGCATCGCCTTAGAGTGTCAGACCTGGTAATCAGCTATAGAACCACCTTTCAGGCTCGGGACCTCTTTTCCCCATGCTTCTTCATCTCCTACTCCTAAGGCCTTTCCCTTCTGTGAATCATCCTCTTTCTCCTTTGCTTCTTTTGCCTGAAGGAACTCCTGGGTGGGTTTGGTTGATATGATAATCCTTTCTTAGCGATTCAGGAGAAGGAAATTCCTTCAAGGCCTCTGAGTCAGGATAAAATAGTATGTCTCCAAATGTTTGGGTGACCATCTAATAAAAATTGGAAGGGGCTGTCAGCCTCAAGAATGCAATCATTTTGAATAACGATAAACTCACAGAAACTCACCCCAGCCACTTTAGCCTGAAGATCTGCAGTGAGGTGGTCTTCTAGAGTTATCACAACTGGATATTCAGATGCTTCAAAGGCATACTGTTTGATGGATCTCAAACACTTGATGAACTCCACAGGAGTAGTCAGCGTCCTGTGTATAAAATAAACAATAAATGTGTAAACTAAATTTGAAAAGTCCAGGAAAATTCTAAGTTCAACTGGTATACCTGAGCCAGTTTTGCAACTATGACTTCTACTAAATTTATTTCCTAAAACAAAAATCAGCCTGCCTAATCTTATGTTTCGTCCATTATGCCAAATTTCGAAGAAAAAAAGTAATCTTTTGTCAAGCAGGTTTTCCTTCAACAGATTTTAGCGTCATCATGACAAAATGACCAGAAAAAGAAATTGTCATCATATCATTAGAGGTATTTACTTTCCCTAAAAAAATTTCTCGCAGAAAAAGAAATTGAGGCGGTATTAGGGGAGCCTTTAGTTAATGAAAAAGCTTATACCTTCCATGAAGAACGTCCACATTATCCTTTGTGGCATTAGGCCACAAGTCCAATTCGATTACTCTTACACCTCTCTGCAGTGCATGTATATGGGTTCATGCTGCAATCACTGCTAAGCTGATTCCCAGTCAAGTAGGAGTTATGGCCAGTGTATATGAATAATGAGACAGGGGTGAAGTCATGTCATGGTGCACCTAGAACAAAAGAAATAATTACACAAAACAAAATAACAAGAACAAAAGAAATTATAACTATAGAGTACCGCAGAAGTAGGTAATAAATGACTTCTGGATGTTTAGATGTAATTTCATATTTACAAATTGGCCCGAATCCTTTTCTAATTAGACAGATACTTTGCCCCCGTAGTTCACGAGGGAAAAAGGGGGTGACTTTATTATACAAATTTAGAGTCCGTAAAGGAAATTGAAAACAAGGGAATATTGTTTGTAAAACAAAATTAAGTAGACCCAAATTATATCACAATTATTGTAAATGCAACTGAATACACACATGGATTAATGGGTAGCATTAGTGCATTACTCGTAATTGAGCACAGAACATGGTCTATTTCGCTTCACCAGGAGAATTTTTTTTTTTTATTTCCAAACAAAAACAGGAATGGGGGTATGCCAGAAAGGAAACCTGATGCAGATGATTTCCCCCAGCGATGCCATATCGTTACCGAATTTTAGAAAAATCTAGTTTCTTCCCCCATTCCATCAGTTCTTTTCAGAACAACTTCAATTATGGATTCTAACACTAGTGAATGAATTTGATGAGACTAAATTTAAGATACACTAAATTGAGGCCAGAGGACAGAGGTTCAAGTAAATCAAGAAAAGACAACGCTAACCCCAAAGAAGGTGACAGGCGGCAGTTAGCATCACGAATCACTGAAAGGTACTTCACTGAAGAGGTACTAAGAAACCATCAAGATGGAGGCCAGCCCGATGAAAGATATCAAATGCTGGAGGCTATCAATGATTGTCTTGCGCTTCCCCCTCGGTGGCTTTCTCTTGTTTTCTGCACCTCTATCAAGAACCTCTGGAGGTGAGCAGCATTCATGAAACCATTCTCAGAGTATTGTTCGAAAAGAGTCTTGACCCCGGGCCGGCGCTTCGGAGACGGCCAGCTTGAAGCGCCGGCGACAACAGCAGACTCTGTAGGCCTGGTTGGACATAGATTTTTTTTTTCCCCAAATTGCAAGAACAGAGAGATGCGGGAGGGATCGAGGATGAGGAGTGCCTTGTGATGGGAATCGGAATGCGTTACTAAATCCTAATTGTTAGCGACGACATGTGATTACTCGTGAGCAATGGTTGTCTCCATGAAGGTGAGGATGGATACT
>NW_026555640.1:0-55665 GCF_029017545.1 Prosopis cineraria | reverse complement strand
AACATCAAGTAGTTGATCTTAAAATGCAATTTCCCGCCTTATATAAACCAGTTGGGGCAACAAGAAGAAGAAGCAAAGCCAGATGAAGAAAGAAAACACAGCAAGATGAAGATCGGAGTTGTTATTTATGCTTGTGTGACCCTGTTGCTTTGCTTTCTGCTACAAGCAAAGCCAATCAGGAAGATCAACTGGAAGAGCTGATTCTATCCAAGAGATTAAAGAACAAGCTTCTGACAAGTTCTTGGAAGAGAAAGATGTGTCCAAACAGCAATATTATGTGTCATCCCAAGAAGGGCTAATGCAGAGTGATAAGATTAGTGCATTTCCTGGACAGCCTTATGGAGTCAATTTAATCAATACTCTGGTTATGTTACAGTTGATCCAAATGCTGGAAGAGCCCTTTTCTATTACTTTGTAGAGTCTCATATAATCCTTCTACCAAACCACTAGTGTTGTGGCTCAATGGAGGTAATAAGAATTCCTTCAAAATTAATTTGCCTTAAGTTGTTATCAATGCTATTGGCTTTATCTATTTACCATCATCACTTAACACATTTTCCTGGGCATTGTGTGAAAATTTTCCTCTAGCACAGCTTTCTCCTATAGTTATCTCTCCTCCCTATTTTCTTCACATTCCAAACAATGCCTTAAATAAGTCGCAATACTATTCGTGGCTTGGAAATTTTGCAGCTTGCTAAATTTTGCTATATATTGAAGGCTATTTTAACATTTTGGTTCTGATTTGAACTTGAATACATCTCTCAAAAATGCTTTCAGTATCACTAAACTAAAGCTCATTATTTTTCAGACATGTAGCATACTTTGTGTAATACAGTCTTACTTGCCTTTGTGCTCATTGGATGGTTGCAATTCACAGGGCCAGGATGTTCTTCATTTGGCTATGGGCTTTTCAGGAATTGGGACCCTTCAGAGTCAACTCTAATGGAAAAAGTCTATTTCTTAACGAGTATGCTTGGAACAATGGTGAGATATGAGTTAATTATTTGTTTAGAGTAATTAAGTTGATGCTTTTGATCATTTTAAGACTCAAATACTTCATTATCTTCAAATTAATTACATGTATGCATATTCTGGTGTTGATGAATTCATGCAGTGGCAAATGTGTTGTTTCTTGGAATCACCAGCTGGAGTGGGCTTTTCCTACTCAAACACTTCGTCTGATTATGATCAAGCAGGAGATAAGTTTACAGCAAGAGATGCCTATGTGTTCCTCATCAATTGGCTTGAGAGATTTCCACAATACAAATCCAGAGATTTCTTCATCACTGGAGAGAGCTACGCTGGTCATTATGTGCCTCAACTTGCTTACAACATTTTGGTCCAAAATATTTTCTCTGGACAAACCATTATCAACCTCAAAGGCATTGCTGTACGTCCATCCTTTAACAACAATGCCCTTTAATTTGCTTGCTGCAACACACTTAATTACTATCAAATTTCATACAATTTGACAAATTTGTGATGTGAAATCTCAGATAGGGAATGCTTGGATCGATGATGAAACAAGTTCAGAGGGAATATTCGATTACTTATGGACACATGCTCTAATCTCAGATGAAACCCATTCAAGTATTGATAAGTACTGTGACTTTGCCACTGATAATGTTTCAGACGGTGTGTCAGTGCAACGAGAAAGGCCCTTCAGGAGAAAGGGAAGATAGATTGGTACAACATTTACGCTCCACTCTGCCGTGACACTTCACTCAGAAATGGTCCGCCTGGTTCTGTA
This sequence comes from Prosopis cineraria, assembly GCF_029017545.1. Taxonomy (NCBI): domain Eukaryota; kingdom Viridiplantae; phylum Streptophyta; class Magnoliopsida; order Fabales; family Fabaceae; genus Prosopis; species Prosopis cineraria. The sequence goes on along the minus strand of NW_026555640.1, from coordinate 53,915 downwards.
AGTCTTCTTGCAGTCATTTTGTTAGCAATATCTTCTCAATCTGATGAGACTGTCTTTTCAATTAATGTATTGATAATTTCAGGTGTACAATTATGATCCATGCTCTGATTACTACGTGGAAGCCTATATGAATAACCCAGACGTCCAGCTAGCTCTCATGCTCTTCCCACAAACTGGACTCATTGCAAGTATAATAATATAATATGATTATTTTATTAAAAAAAAATTATGTTTCACGAGTTAAATGAACAAGCATGCATGCATGTATTAATTTGATATGCGCCAATTTGCAGAGATTATAACTGGACAGACAGCCCAAGTACGATCCTTCCCACCATCAAGGATCTCATCAGATTTGGCATTAAAGTGTGGATTTACAGGCAAGTCCCATTTTCATTACAATAAGTATTATGCAATGCTACATCAGTTCAAGTCCCAATAATCAAGAGAAATTACTGAAGATCCAACCTCACAAAATTGTGCTTTGCACGTTTGGGGAAAAAAGCTATCAGAAATCCTACACACAGAAATACACTGATGATTGTAATTATCTGTGCAGCGGGGACACAGATGGACGGGTACCAGTCACATCGTCTAAGTACTCAATCAACCGTCTCAACTTTCCTGTTGAGGTTCCATGGCGACCATGGTACTCAGGAAATGAGGTATTGAGATGAACTTTTTTTCATATCATCTTAACCCTTTTGTCTAGTCCCTTAGCACCACTAAAATGAATTTTGAGAATGCTTTGAAACTTGTTTCTAACAGGTGCATGAACCTTCTGTTTACTTGTGATTTGGTCTTGCTATTTTTTGATGCATTGATCTTGGTTAACAATCTTGTTTACAGGTAGGAGGATATGTGGAGCAATACAAAGGATTAACGATTGTGACAGTGAGAGGAGCTGGCCACACTGTTCCCAGTTGGCAACCAGCAAGGGCCCTCATCCTCATTACTTCATTCCTCAAGCGCTCTGCGCCTCCGGCTTCACCATGGCCATAGCCAGAACTCTAGCTCCGTCTGCTTAACGCAACTTATCTACATGTCTTTTCTAGTTCTTATTTTCCTCAATAAAAGACTACAAACTAAAGTATCTTGACCCAGAATCATGCTCAAATGCTCATTGCCATATGGTCATAGTGCAGCAGCGCCATTTATATTTTGATGGTATCTGATTCCTCAATTGTTAAGCTTATTTCGTTCGCTGTCATAAAAATGTGTCAGAAACCTGGCATATGATCCCTTATGCAAGTTTCTTTTGTGATGTAAAAAATGAAAACACTTTATTTTCCCCTCAGACCCATCAAGTTGAAAATTTAACCAGATCTAATAATTTATAGAATTAATATATCATAAAGAGAATAAACACTCAAGCATAACTAGATTTGAGCCATCTCAGGTGCTAACTGTCATGACAAGGCAAAAGCCAAGTCAACATTGAAAACAACCAAACATTAACTAGAGGATCAAAGCACTTTTCAGTGAGTACTTTTCCTTTTCTCGAGAGAATGGGCAGCCATGTTGGCGTTCTAGAATATGAAAATTCAAGAGCTAATAATAACTACGACCTCCAGGGAAAAAAAATCTGAACTCAAGAGGACCTACCTATTTTACGATTAACAAATGCATTTTTAAAGAACTTTAAAGTGACTATATTAGTTTCTGTCATACTACTTGTGGGTAACCTGATTTACCTGGTATTATTAGCACATATATTCTGACTTACAAAAGGTGATTCTAGCAGAGCGCCAAATTTTGTGTTGCTGATAAGGTTATGTAACACCTAGTTTAGAAACAAAACATATTACAATAGCTTCGATGTAAAAAGTAACAGACTGAGAAACATGACATCTTTAACATCTTTCACGGATCCTATAAAAATTCTTGTGTGGTAATTTCCAATTAGAAATTGTTTACAGTAGAAATTTACTGCAGCCATATTAGCCACTTGCTTCACAGTCCTCAAGTCAAGTGTATGCAAGGGAAGGCCCAAAAAATAAGAAGAAAAGACAGCCAATGCTGCAGCAGCGACATAAGAAAGCTTGATTATTTCGACACGTTACAAAAGAGATTTAAACCCCATTCATCTCCAACCCCATGAGGGAACAAGAATACAAGGAAACGAGGAAAGGGAGGGAAGATAAAGAGACAGTACAGATTTTATTTTATTTACAGCAGGAACAGGATGATCCAGAGCCTCCTTCAGTGGCCAAGTTATAACTTCGTTCCCAAGTATCTTTAGGAGCAGCATCAGCATGTGGAAGGTGACGAGGATGTTTCTCTCTCTTGTCTCCCCTAATCTGCTTTAAAGCATGCTTAAGTGCTGGCAATAAAGCTTCCATACACTCAGCAACAGCATTTGGATTGCCAGGCATGTTAATGATCTGCATTACAAATCAAGGACCATAATTTAGCATGTAAATACCAACTTCTTAAGACTGGACAATTATGTCTGAATCAGAAAAGCTGATATCTCAACTTCAATGCTATACCGATTGCTTAAGTAGATACAACATAAAAGTAATGAGGAAGAACTTAAGAGAATAGAACATGTATATACAAGGAATAAATAGCTGGAGATTGTAACAGCATGTTAATATGAACAATGATGATTGTGCAAGGGCAAGAGGGGCAAGATGTTTAATTGACATTTACATTATTCAATATGAAATCGCCATGAAATACTTCATCATCCGGTGAAAAAACATTGCAAAGATGATACATAAATAACAACACTTGTGAAGCACTAAAGCGAAACAATCAAAATGAGAAAGGAAATATGTTCATAACAGCACGGGCTTCAAGATTCTTTTCTTCCATACACTGTTATCCTTTGCAAACAAGCACAATATAATTTTATTGCTTTTCTTACCAATGTCGAGCCTCTGATTCCAGCCGCAGAGCGTGATAGCATTGCAAATGGGGTCACCTATTTACAAATAAAGCGACCAACGAAAAAAGATGCTTAACACTTAACAGTTATGTTTCATCAGCAACAACTCAAGTGACATAAACCAAAAAGGGAATAGAAAAATAACTGGATATTGATCCAAAATCTTTGAAAACTGAGAAGCATGCCCAATAATACAAATAGAATCAACAAGCAGAAGCATGTCTTAAACTACTACTCTGAAATTGAACCGACGTGAAAAAGAGAAACAGCAATTCAGAGTGATAACAGACGAAATGCATTCAGGCTCTAATACTATATTATCATTCAGTAACTAGTCTTTCACAGGATTAAGAGCCAGAATTTTAATTATAGATGTCTCTCTCATTTCTGCAGGTCGAATTAACAAGAGGAGGTCTTCTGTTCCCTGGTATTTGAGCTATAAGGCTGGTGGCCAAAGTGAGATGGTTCAATAAATTTGAGGGGGGAAAATAAATCTCAAATTATGAATACAAAAAGAATAATCAACAACTTTTGAAGCAATTTGCATCTTCACTGATGTAGCTTTGATTGATGAAACTAAAACTACTATAACTATACGATTAAAGTTACAGTTCAGTGTAAATGGAACTGAAACTAAGTGCCCCCCACACCTTTCCATTCAATAATAATGATTATTCATCACTTAAGCATGTTAGATGATTGAAACAGATCAGCCCTTCACATATGAAGTTTGCTCATTGTGGGTTGTTTCTGTTCAGAATATACTGGATTAAGGAAGCAAATTTTAAAATTTTACTGATTGGGCTTGTGGGTTTTCTTGAATATTTTCAAGGAAAATTTGAATACAAATACCTCCATCTCAACTATGGTATGTCAAATGGAACGCTATTTCCTCCTTCCATGAAATAGGGACCTAGGAAACCTTGAGTTCTCGGTTGGTTTAAGTAAGATTATAAAGTAACTCTAGTCATGGACATTTCTGCTGGTTGGTTAGCAACAATGTTGGCTGGCATTACACCATTTGCATGCCAAACATAGGCACCCAGGTTACCAAGGAATCTAGCATACCAATGTTAAAATTCCAGCCCACTAAACAACCCTTTAGATGCTCAAATTCTGTAAAATACTTAGGACCCTTCTAGTAACAAGGAAAGAAAAAACAGATCCACACAAGAAACAAAAATAATTAAATTTCTAATCAACATATCCATAGTTGTACCTTTAAACTCTCTTGCATCATTACATGCAAAAGACCAGGTGTTTCTTTCTCAATCAACAGTTTTGTAGCTTCTGGTGTTACATCTCGCATGGTAAAACCGGTACCACCTTGATTGGAAAGAAAATATTAAAAAAGAAAAAGTAGTAGAAGAAGGAAGTCAACTCAACAAAATTAGGTGTTCTGTATTTATCAAAGAAACTGACTCATTGATTAACAATGTAGATCAATACCAAGTGTAATTACGAGATCCATTAGTTCAATATCGCTCCATCTCCTCAGAATGTTCTGGATTTTTGCCACTTCATCTGGGACAACAGCTGTTTCTACCACTCTCGCTCCCCCTAACTTTTCTGAAGAGGAATTAATAACAGAAACTGCCCTGGGACCACTGTATAAATACATAGGAATTAGTAGGCGTTGAAGTTTACAAAAACCAATATGCCTCTATATGTCTTCTCCAGTCACCTTTGAAAATTTAGTGATATCTTGAAAAAGCCAGTAAAGAACTCATGAATATTATCGAATACATTGCATTAAAACTTACACAGACCAGCCCTGAGAAGGAAAAACATCTAACTAATGACAGAAAATAACTGCACAACAGAAAGAAACTGAACTGAATTCCTTGACTTCAGGAATTTTTCCTTTGACACTGTAGCAAAACACTCAGTGCTTCCAACATCCACTTTGACATTGGCTAATATCAAGTTTGCCCTTCACTTTGGCATCAACATCGTGACCTCTTTGAAATAATGATTCAAAGAGGTGTATCCTGATGCTATCAAGCTTCAAACTAGTGTGGGAGGACCACTGGGTTAAACCGTAATAAATCCCTCCTTTATTTTTATATCAACAAAAAAGGAAAAGGAAAAAAAAATCTCCAATTGGCTCACGAAGTGCAATAGATGCACTCAACGTAAATACCTGCATTTCTAATGCACTTCGTTCAATAAAGTACAAAACTGTTCAGACTCTGGACGGTTTTATAAACTTCTGGTGACTAAGGCTGATAGTATGCAACAGCAAAATCAAATTAAAAATAACTTTCCTTATCATCATATAGCGGTTTCAAAAATAAATTCTATTTATGTGTTGTTAGCAGAGTGTTTACTCAAGGCATCTACAAGAATTAAGGCTTCACTTCATCTGACAAGATTAGGGGAAAGAATGCCTTCCATACTCTAAAGGAGTAGTTGAACATTAAGTCAAAGCCGCAAAGACAAAATAAATTGAACTGCTCAGCCTATTTTTCAAAGCATGTTGAAGAAGGCTATGAAAAAGTCTTTGGTCCTGATCTCCTACTATGTGTACCACTGTATACACCCGCATAAAATATAAATAAAACGAACAGTACCTTCTATCAGGTCCAGCCCCCATTGCAACTGTGTCACTTACTGTAAGAATAGCAACTCTAAATTCAGCATCACTTGGCCTATCCACAGTAATTTTATGTGATTTATTTCCAGACAAAGCAAAGGTTGAATTTGATAGCATATTATTCCCGCCAAGAGCCATAGATTTTAGGTCAGAAATTATGATGGCTGATACAAGGGTCCCAGCTGAAATTATACTGCCTGTTGCTGGCAACTCCAACAAGGCATTAGCTGACTTCATACTTAGTAGTCGACTGCTCATCTGATGACCAGTACTCTCAGCAACAAAGCTGAAATTCAAGAGCAGAGAGAGCATTTCAATATTTTATTAATGCATTTATTATACACTGTTATCATATAAAGGAAATTTCATCACATGCATCTTCCTTAAATTGTAGGTACCAACACAAGTGATTGTCCTACCCCATCACAACACCACTCCCACAACATACCCAATGGAAAGATATGATCTGTATGTAGATTGTAGCAGACTGAGGAAAAGAGATTCACTCCTAAGTCCTAACTTACCCAGGATTGCCAGTCCCATCATTGTCAGTCCATGAAACAATAGCTCGATGATATTCTGGTCGAGCTGGGTCTGTCTTTATTGGCTGACAAAGCCGAGCTTGTATACTGTACAAAAATGAAATTGAATAAATCAGAGAGGAAAGAAACAGGCCACTATCCCAATGTCACACATAAATGCCAACAGAAGTTTTGGGGGTATGTGACCTCAGATGATGAGGGTTAGTCCACCCTGCAAGGTTGCGTATTACAGGGACCACAAAGAGATGAAAACACACTAAAGAGCTGACAGGATTTCCAGGTAACCCAAAAGCTAGAATTTTATTTTCAGTTGACTCAAAGGCAATTTCTGCAAATGTCAGTGGTTTCCCTGGTTTAAGACACACCTGAAAGTGTGATAAAAACTAAGATTACAAACTCTTAATTACAAAAATATTAGATAGAGAAATCTTAATATTCTGTTATTCCTGCCAACTGTTGCATAAGGATTGCATTCATGACCCAGATTACGTGACATTAGTATCTTTCGTATGGATAACCTCAAATAAAAGCATGACACAACCTTATTGAAATGTACTTTTCCCCGCTTCTCCAGCAAGGGCTTGATAAAATCTTTGTCTCCCATGGACACACCTCCTGAAGTTAGAAGAATATTAATTCCAGAAGCAAAAGCATCATCCAAGATTCTTTCCAGACCTTCTTCATCATCCTTAGCAATACCAAGGTCTAGGACTTTGCACTGAAGCTGTATTGCAGCTGCCAGTAACATGGCACGATTAGAGTCCCTAATCTGCATAACTTCTATATCAGCTTACATTCAGCATTAAAATCACCAAGAAACTTTCAGAAATATGCTGTAAGTCCAAACAGAGCCCAAAAATGGATAAACAAAAACAAGGTGATTAGCCAACGGACATAATAAAGGGTACCAAAAAATTCAATTGATAAATTAGTGTTGAGGTTTAATAGCCAAACTACTTACAGAACAGATTTTAGCCTCAAAAAACTCACCCCGGAATGATTTGAGAAACTTTGACATGCAATACACGTATTTGCTAATAGTCTGCTATAAATTGTACATGGATAATTAAACCAACATTGTCTAACATATCAAACGTTTTGTGAGTAGTTCAGTTGCACGTCAAATGTCCCTGATCCAGCTAAAAGGCCCCCAATCCTTTACTAAATGTGGAGTGGTTCAAAGGTATTCTCTACGCACACAGAAGCACACATGTTGGACAAGGAGTATCTTGTTCTGCATTCAGCCATTGCTTATTAAAGGATTAAAGGGCAAAAATGTCCTGAAACTTTTCGTGAGGGGTGACTGATATACTGAACTTTTTTTTTTTCAAGCAAAGTTGCCCTGAAACTTTTCAAAAAGGTGCAAAATTGCTACGCCGGCCACCATTAACTTATACTAACGTTTGATTATTAAACCTGTCATTTTGACCCAACTTTACACATGTCACCTCTAAAGCCAATCTTCTCCTTGACTCTTGTCGCTTCTCTCTCCTCCAGCAAATTCTCAAACTCCGTCAACCAACTTCTCTAACAGTGCTCTTCTTTGTCCGATGCAGCCATAAAACAAATATACAAAACCATATTTAAATAAGCCATAAATCCCAGCAGCTAGCTAGTTGTTTTTCACAATATATATATATATTGCTTGAATAATTTTAATTTCACAGAAATACATATATCTGGAAAATAACAAAGAGAAAAGAAACAACAAATCAAGGTGTGTGAGCCAAAACATTGAAGAATGTTCACCCACATTTGCAAAGAACTCCCCAATTCTCCAGTCCTTTGCCAGATGTTTAACGACCTAAACATTGATTTTCTCTCAACTTCCTTGCAAACCAAGTGACGTCATTTCCACTGGTGCCAAGCAGTCTAATACAAGAGCTATTGCTGAAACTTGAAGAAACCCCAGAATCGGAATCAATTGATTTTGTGGACTTTAGTTTACTGGGTGATGGAAGAGAAGCTTCACCGTAGGTTTTTGATGTATCTTTCCTAGATTCAAAGAAACTACAAAGTTTTTTCACATTCCCTTTCAGAGAATTTCCTGCAGACTTCACTGATTCCATGGAATCGTAAAATTTGTTTCCAGATCCAGAACAATCAAGAGCAGGTTTAAGACAGGGTTTCTGAAACAATTTTGTTGGGGGTGAGTTTGAGTTCATTGTTAGTGAACAATTGAACAAAGAAAACCTCATCTTCCCCGAGGAGAACCCAAAGCTGTTTTCAAGTCCAGCCATCAACCCTAATCACAAAGTAGAATCCAAAATTTCCATTTATTCAACATAATTCCCACTTCTAACAGAAAATAAATTACAACAAAGCTCAATTCAGAGGACGACGACGATGACAACAACAAGAAGCCTTATCTTAATAGGTGGGGTCAACTATATGAATTATATGACGCCATTGTACTCTATCATTTATTAAATTTTTAGAAATATTGTTAATTAAAAGGTCTCGCTCAATAACCTCCAAAGTGTTCTTTTCAGTCTTCCCCTACCCTTCTTAACAGGGCTCAAAGTCATCTGTTCCACTCCCCTCACAAGTGTCTTCCATGGTCTTTTTTGTACATGTCCAAACCATCTCAATTCAGAGGACAAAAAAAGAAAAATATCAAAGACTAGTAGAGTCCAATGATGGATTTCAAATAAGAAACAAATGAGACCGGAGCCAAAAGAGTGATGCTGAAGCTAGGGGCCGAAAAGGTGGTGGAGGTGTGACTAGCCGACTACAAAGGGCAAGAAAGAGGAGGGGGAGAGGAAGAAGAGAGAGAGGGGAAGAAGTCAGAACATGCTGAGGAAGAAAAACTCAGGGAGAAGAACAGCTTGACACATGTAAATTTCTAGGTCAACACAAATATTTAACAGTCAATATGGATATGGGTGAACGCTTAACGATGGAGTAAAATTACACTCTTTTTTAAAGTTTTAGGACAACATTGCACCCAAAAAAAAAAAAGTTTAGAATACCCCCCGGGGGAAAATAGCTCCAGGGCATTTTTGCTCTTTAACACTTTATTAAAAACATTAATTGCATCATTTGTTATCCAATATACCAGATGGTGTAGGGCTTTGTTTAGAGAAGAATATATGAAATATGGTTTTTTTTTTCTTGAGAGGCAGCTAGTTGTTTTCTTGTGTTTTGCCCTGTTGTGCGCGCACGCATGCACGACAAATAAAATAAAATCGCCATATGAAAGAGCATACTAAAGTCTGAACATGAAGTAGCTTGCTTTGAATTCAGTGGTTTTGTTCACACTTACACATTCAAAGAGAAAATGCACACACATTAAAAATGATACCTTTCAAACATAAAGAAAGTAATCTTATCTGCTAAATTTGTGTCAAATGTGTATTTACCCTTAGTATAGCACAAGTGAAAAGGCCACAAGGACTAATCTTAGAACCTCATTGTCACCTATACTTGAGAACTATTGGCCTCCTCAGGGGTCCATGTAGCATAAATTAAGAGAGATATTCTAAATCTTTTGCCAAGAAATCATATATTATGCAAGTGTTGCTCCTCCACAAAAGTACCTGACCACGGCTCAGATTCCCAGTAGTTGGCTCTACAAGCTCATCTCCTGTAGAAAGCACAGCAACTGTTGGAGTAGGATACACCTGCAAAAAGCCACTGTCACTTATCATCCCATCATCTGTTCCTAGTATTAGAACATGAACAGATGACAGGACAATTCAAACTATCCCCAGCCAATGATTGAAACCAAACTACATGCATTTATGCAAAAGTCGCTTATTTAGTTACAGCATCCAGGAACTGTCCAAAAGAAAATCACAAGTTTCTTAATACCAAACTGAAGAGAAGTTTTAAGATACCTTCACCATTGTCACACCAACTGTAGCAAGCAGGCCAATCTCAGAAGCACCTAATCTCTCTCCAGATGTTAAGACCATAGTGTCTTTCTGAATATCAACACCCTGCCAACAAATTACTAGACAGGCTTAAGAATTCAATAAACTAAAAGATAAATCATCTAATAACGCAACATGATAAAAGAACAAACTTAAAAATTGTAACCGATGGATGGGTTTTACAACATTAGTACTTATGCATTCAACGTGCTCAATATGATTTTATCATTTTCAGAAATCACAGTTAATTTTTCATGCACATAGCAATCATTTGCATACATCAGCCCACTCAACAAAGAATGTATCTCAGACATATTTATAAAAAATCATAAACAAAAAGCTAACAGCTGATGACAGAAAATAAAAACAAGATTAGATAGATTTAGCAGCTTTGCTATAAAGATGTTTTAGTTCCTCGAGTTATTCTTTATTTTTGAGGTTCTTTTGGAAGCCCATTCTGGATAAAGAGAGCAATATTTATGTTTGGACGCCCATTCTCCTCTTCTGTAAATCTCTTACTTCACAATAATATTGCTATTTCTTTATCCAAAAATAATTTAAATATCTTTTTTCCTTATGATAAAGGCAAATGGAAAGTGAAGAAACAAAATCAAAATCTTTATATCAATTAGTTCAGGCAAGCATCATATACAATAAATTGGCTAAAAAAACAGAATTTCATAAGAGCATGAGAAATGAAATAAATCAGACAACCAATCAAGCCTGAACAACAGATTATGCATTTTGATGTCAAGTCATTAACATAAAACAACCACTTTAAAGGAAAAACCAACAAGTTGCCGGTCAAGTATGCAATTATGTTTCTGCAGACAATTGGTGGGAAAGTACTTATATGATGCTGGTTAGTGTAATTATACCTTATATTTTCACTAGAAATAATGAAATGTGTGACTCTACAAGTTCACTGTTGGGACTTGCAGGAAGAGTTTTGAATATTGTCAGGACCATGAATGGAGCCACAAGACAGTCAACAACTTTTGAGATGTTCAGCTTAAATTAGAGAAAAATAAACATCTAATATGAAACCCCGCCTATGTTTATAGCCGGTCCCAAGCCCGGGTAAAGGAGGAGGGTTGTGTTAGGTCATCAACAACCAATGTAAAAATTTGTTGAATCTATCATGAACATGGACAATAGACGTTATAATGTTAATGCTAGGTCGTTGCCCGTAAGTAACGCGCTGCATGGCTCGAGTACAGTGATAAGTGAGTTAGAGCCGCTGCATCGGCGCCCGGATGTAGTGTTAAATGAGCAAGGGCTACCGTGTCATTCTGGACGCACGCGGCTAAAGAAGTTAGTCCATAAGAGCAAAATTAGATTTGGTACTTGAAATGTTGGGACATTAAATTGTAAATCTGTAGAGGTTGTAGGGGTTATGATTCAAAGGAAAATCAATATCCTTTGCTTGCAAGAAACAAAATGGCGTGGAGAAGGAGCTAAGGATATTCAAGGTTTCAAACTTTGGTATACAGGAAAAGTAAGTGCACGCAATGGAGTAGGCATCATTATAGATAAGGAGTGGAAGAAGAACGTTGTAGAAGTTAGCAGAATTGGAGACAGAATTATTTCTTTAAAAATAATAATTGGACGTGAGACTGTTAATATTGTTAGCGCATACACGTAAAGATAAAATTCGAAATGAGCACATACGTGAAAAAGTGAGGGTGGCACCTATTGAGGAAAAAATGGTAGAAAATCGGTTGAGATGGTTTGGGCATGTACAAAGAAGACCAAGGGAGGCACCAGTGAAAAGAGTGGAACATATAACTTTGAGTCCGATTAAGAGAGGTGGAGGAAGGCCTAAGAGAACACTCTTGGAAGTTGTTGAACATGATCTCTTAATTAATAATATTTCTAAAAGCTTAATAAATGATAGAACACAATGGCGTCTTGCAATCCATGTAGCCGACCCCACCTAGTGGGATAAAGGCTTGTTGTTGTTGTTGTTGTTGTTGTAAACATCTAATATGACCGGAATGTAAGACCATAAAGTGATAAGTAAATCCAATAAGAAAAAGGGATTCACAATCCACAAATACCACTGGACGTATATCATTTCCCCTGGTGATTTTTGCCAATATTCTCACACGCTTTGGCTCATCAAAAGCATTCTCAACTTTTTCAGTATCCTCAACCTGAACAACTGCATCAGCACCATCAGGTATTGGACCTGAGTCAAGAGAAGAAACGTTAAAAAAATAATAACAAACAAAAGGATATCACCTTAACAGAGAAAGATAGAATCATATAGTCTACCAACAAGCAGCCCAGGCCTGACCCAGATTTTAAAGCTTGAGCCTAGAAAATGATTTCCCAGTGATGAATCAACAGCATATATGCAGCTCATAAAGGTCAGCAATGCTCTTTCCTCTATAATTGGTGGATCTTACACACTCACGAAATAATGTATGTACCAAGGGGAAAAAACCACTTCTATAAGGAAATTTACGATAATGTATGTTTATATATGTCCATCCTTTTTTAGTTTAATTTTAGAAGATTCAGGAAGGTAATTTACACAATCCCTGGCCAGAGATATGGGTGTTGATAATTACCCTCGCTCTCATACAAGCGAGGTTAGAATTTTGTTAGTCTTCATGCTATTATCTTTTTATCATTTTAATAGTTTAGTTTTTGAAAATTCAAGGGTTATTCACACAATCCCTTGCCAGGAACACAGTAGCGGATAATCACCCACACTCTCATAAAAATCAGGATAGAATGTTAATCTGCATTCTATTAGTTTTCTATTGCTCATATACACTTCTTAGACAATTTTAAAAACATTCTCCCATTTCTTCTCTCCCGCTACATCCATCAGTCCACCTTCTATTTCCAAGTTCAAGGCACGTTGTGAATCACACTTGAATCAAAAAACCATAATCGTGTGTTAATTCCCTAACTTCTACCCTTCTCTCCTCACAAGTAACTCAGTTTTACATATGCAGCCTCGGTAATATATATATGACTAGAAAACGTAACAGCAAACTCTTTTCCAAGACAACACGCACACAGCCATCAACTTTGAGTTACCCAAAAGTTTTCCTGGCTTCTCTTTCAAAAATATTCCCCATATAAAATTGTAAAGAAAGTACCCAAAATTTTATTTGATCTCACCAGAATAAGCAGCCTACAATTATGATGCATTGGAAGGCCATTAACTAAATTCCATCCACCCCAACATTGATATTAAGAAAAACCATAATATCTTGGTCTAGGAAAGAGAAAACTAACAATCAAATAATTGCTACCGCAGCGCTATAACTCATTAGTGTACCAGGGGTTGTTTTGTGTATCATATACTACCCATGAATAAAATTATTAATATATTTTTCCCATTCGGAATTTGTGATGTGAAGAGGTTGAAGCATGCACTGTAACACAATGAACATTAGCACCAACACACCTCCAGTTGTTACATAAGCCACAGTGCCAGGAGTCACAGTAACACCAACTCCATCGTTCCCAGCTCTTGATTCAGTAATTACCGTATACTCCCCCGGTCCATCAGCAGCAACAACTGCATAACCATCCTGCAGAAGTTTTGATTATTGACCATGATTAAGTCATGAAACCAAGGAACCAACCCTTCTCAGATTGCATAACAATTCTCTCGTTAATAAATTAAGAAAAGGCGAAAAGCACTCAATTAAACATTTTATCCGAAATATGAAAAGCATCCAACTTCAAGTTCATCCAATTGCTAAAGAAACGTTGCAACTTGAGGAAACAAAAACGAACAAAGTTCATACATTCATCATATCAGAAAGCTCTAAAGCAACACTTGGAGGCATAATATAACAAGTACCCAATTGCTGATTTAACAAATAATAAATAGAAAACTGAAAAATCAGATGAACTGGGAAAAAAATCAGGTAAGAATGAAGTTGACCTTCACTGAAGCGGGGTAAGGAGGCAATGGGTCTGGAGCGCGAACATCCTCGGCCAAAACCTTGCCCAAGGCGTCAAGTAGAGGTACACTGACCGCAGGAAGACGCTTAGCTGCACTTAGAACTGTTTGACGAGCGTCGTTCACCGAGATCATCGTCGTAGGCACAGGCAAGTGACAGTGACTGTGAATAGTGATATTGTTCTATTGGTGATTAGAAATGAACGGTGGGGTTTTAAAATCACCGTTGCGGCGAGGGATTTTCGTATTTCTTCTTTTTCTGGATATACGTATATCAAACTGGCACACACTAGTCACTCCAGATCCTGGAACAATGTGCTATTGACCAAACGAAGTTTTTCGAATCCAAACTCCCTCGGGATGGTGTCTTCGGGACGGATATTGACTCCCTTTTATATCTTTCCTTCCATATCGTTACGGTGCGATCCTCACCTTTGTTTCTGCTACTTCTAGCGCTCTCAGCCTTTCACTCTCTTGCCATGCGTAATTGCTTACATCTTTGCTCCATATACTAGAAGTTATAGTTAATTTGGGAGGATTTCAGTTAAACACCACAGCAAAGACTTAATTATTGGTGGATTCAAAAAAATTCTAAAAATTTAGTTTATTTTAAAAGAAAAAAAATCAAACTAATTCTAACGATGAAATCATTAAAATATTTTTTACTTGTTATGTAAAATCACTAATTATTAATTTTTTTATTTTTTTTATTAATTTAATATGAATTATAAATTATATGAGTTAACATATCAATAATTATATAAGACTTGACATCAATTATTCAATCATAAATAATAATATCAGTTATTAATTTGCTGACTTTACTTATAAATTACTGACAGATTTTGTAATTTATTAACATTAATTGTAAATTACTTATAGATCTTATAATTTATAATTGATATTAATAAATTAAGAAATTAAGTTAGCAAATTAATGACTAATATTATTGATTGTCTAACAAATGAGTATAATTTATAAGTAATATTAATAAATTAATAAATGAAATAAGAAAGTTAATAATTAATAATTCTATATAACAAATAAAAAGTATTTTAATTTTTTTTATTATTAAAATTAGTTTGACTTTTTTTCTGAATTAAAATGAAATTTGAAATTTTTTTTCAATCAACCGGTAATTTCAAATTTTTTTCAAAATCTTTAACTGAAATTGTTCCAAGTTAATACTCCTCCGTCAATTTATCAGGCATTTTAAATAAAATAACGCAGAAGAGTAACAAAAAATTTTTAAATACATCTTACATATTTGACTTTGCATTAAAAAAAAAAAAAAACAAGTCACCTCTCGGTATGAGAAGAGACAGGCGTCATTCCCATTTAGAATAAAATTAGCACAAATCTTTTGTGATGCACATGCAATCAAGATTTACACGTATACGATTGAATTGAGATTTTTAATTTACACATTTATTCTAATATTTCTTTTTTGTCAGTTTATAAGATAATTTTAAATAAAATTACGTATATCATTAAAAATTATTAAATACACGTTACAATAATATTTTTTAAAATAAAAATATAAATTTAAAAATATATTTCATTTAATAACCTCAAAGAGAGAGTACTATAAAAAGAAGGTAAGATAAATATTAGGAAAGTATATTTAATAAAATTTTATTGTTGTTAAGCTATCATATATTTTGAGATATTAAATTATTTTGACGGAAGAAGTATTTGGTAGTAATATGTTTTACATTTTTGTTTATTAGCGATAAGTATGCTGTATGTGAGATTTACTGATTTTTTTTTTAAGAAATGAATTTTTTTTATATTTAATTTTCATCGATTTATATGAAGTAATAAGAATAGTAAATCAACTCTTGCCTTTTTCAAAATCTATTAAACATAATTCTGGATATTCAACTAAGCAATCAACATTGAATTTGTAAAAATGAAGACTTGCGAAATTCTTCGCCGTTCAACAATTCAACACTATTATGGCATAAAATTGTCTATTGCAATCATCATTGAAATAAAACTGATAAAAAGTTACACAATTATAATTAAACTTTCACAGAAAATTTATATATAAACGTAATGTTGCATTCCTTAGTGAACTCCACTTTGTTTAAGCCTGCGTAAATGAACTGAACATTTTGGAAGAGTGAAGGTTAAAGTATATTTTTAATCCTCTAATTTTATATAAAGTTTTAATTTAATCATTTAATTTGTAAAGTATCTTGTTAGTATTTAATGTTAACATCATTAGTTTTAAATACTTATTTTTTATGTCAATTATTGTTATGTTAAAAAAATTAAATTTAATATGTTAATATTTAAAAATATTTTGTTAATATTTGAAAATTCAATGTAAAAATTTTTTGAGATAAAATTAATAGTATTAAGGTTAAAGAACTGAAAATATACTTTATAAAGAGACTAAAATATAACGTTATATAAAGTTAAAAGATTAAATATATATTTTAGCTGAAGTATGAACAACAAGATATAGATATCAATTTTTCTCTTGTTAAATAATACATATAAATAAAGTTTTGGCATTGTAATATTAATTAGGAGAATGACAATTAAATTACAATGAAATCGTTTTATTTAAGTAAAATTCCAGAAAATATTAAAATTTAAAGTGAATCCCATGGGTCCTTAGGTAATATTTTTATGAAATTCAACATGTTTATATCAATAAAAAATGGAGCATGAGTTGCAAATTCACTTGGCCAAAATTGCAAATTTGAGGGTCAAAGCTGTGAATTTCTTTTTAAAATTTAATCATTTAATATTTGTGTTTCTCATTGAAATTGGAAAAATAAGTTACAATTTAACAAGACAGAATTATAAATTTAAAAGATAAAGTTGTAAATTCTTGAAAGTATTTAAATACTAACATGTTACTTTTCAAACTAACTTTTACTTCTCATACGTCGTTCCACGAGGAGTATTATTTAATTAGATATCAATAACATTAAGTGAGGATACTTCATCTAAATATGTGCAATTAATTTTTTTACATTTTTCATAAAAATTTGAGATATAATGGATTAATCATGCCAATTATTTGTTAAAATTAACATGCAAATTGTGGGTGTAATGAAGACATATTGTTAATCTAATTATTTTCCCACCATGTTTTAAAGCTTATAAAATGATAAATTGAGTATATTTTTCATAATACGTATTTTTTAAACAATGGCACCTTTCTTTTCAAACAAAATGTATACTAAAGTAATATTACCAAGTATGGACTGATTAAGAGACTATATTTGTTATTATCTTCTATGCTTGCTATCAAACCTTCCAATAAAAATTTACTAATATCTTCCTAACATTTTCTCCTCCATATGATGTCCTAAAAGAATAAATTCATCCCTTAAACAGTAATTAAATATCTTGCTTTCACGTCAATTAAAGTCACATAACAATTGTCTTCTGTCTTTTCAAATGGGAATATTAAAAAACAAAATCCTAAGGGTATTGTAGCCGCCACTAAAACCTTCTTGTCTACATGCTCAAGATGGTGACGCTTTGTGCTCTAATTAAAAAGATATCATTTTAAGCCACCAGGGGCAAGTCCTGCTGTTAACCCTCATCGAAACTTGAGAGACATGCAGAAAGATCAAGCCACTGAAGCTCCAAAAATGGCCAGTGTAGCAAATCCAACAGATATATTACACTTTGCTCATTCTTTTATGGTTTCATGTAACTTTAGACACTTTGCTCATTCTTTTATGGCTTCATGTAACTTTAGACACTTTGCTCATTCTTTTATGGCTTCATGTAACTCTAGACTCTATACACCCATACTGATGGATTGTTACTTCTTTTCTCACCATGATATTCTTGGAGGGCATCATGTTTGTAATGTGCTTGACGCGTCAAAAAATGACAGAGTGCCTTCCTTAGACTGTGCCTTTTCATGTTGTGCATTGTATATACTACAAGTATAGTTTAGAGACAAAAATAAATTTTAACCCTTGTCCATATCATAGCATAATAATGGCCTCATTCGTTTAAGTTTTTTTTTTTTAGGGGGGAAAAAGAAAGCACTTTTGGCAAAATTTAACAGGTTTGTTTAATATTTTAAAAATAATCAGAATCTAAAAATACATGTATCTAATTATTTCAAGAGGCTGAGATGACTAACTTCTTGAAATAAGCCATGACAAAAAAAATCTCAACATTCTGCAACTTCACTCTCCCACATCATCTTTTGCCTTCTTTTCATCTCAAGTCTCAATTTTAGCGATCTTTTCTTCCCTCTCCTCCAATTTGCTTCACTTACTGATCCATACCCTTCTCATCTTCACAAAGTAGAAGAACACTCAGTTGAAATATTTATTTATAAATTTACATTAATTAATAAACTCAAATAAATTAATTTTTATAATTTTGTGTGAATGATGATGAGTGGATCACACAAATGAGCTCAATAGATAGAGGCCCAACCTATAACTCTGTAGTTGTTAGTTATTCCCTATCTCTTAACTGATTGGGTCAAGGATAATGTGAGATAATTAATTAATTAAAGTAGTCACTAATTTGATTCATATAAACTAATCAGTCAATAATAAAAAAATATAAAATAGTTTTTATTGTTTTATTATCTCTGAATTATTTGAAAACTACGAGAGTTTAGTAGGTTATGTATTTGCTTATACTTGAAATAATTAAGGTATTTCAAGCGGTTATGAATTTTTCAGATACGCACATATTACTTTGCTCAATCTTATTTATTGCATGAATTGATATATAAAGTTAACACTCTCATGACTTAGAATTTGAGAAGTTGTGGGAGCTTTGTTTTTCCATCCAATCTTCAACCATAACTACTTGGAGAAGACAATTCATATTCTTGGCTCTACCATATTCTTTCTCGAGAGAAACTCCATGCTTGTGGCCGAGATTGCTCTGTTTTGAGCAAAGAGCTTCCTTGTAGAGACCCAATTTAGAATCTTCATCAAGATTTGATTTTGATTGATTAGTTGAACAGTAGGTGGCGTCAAGGAGGGTGAAGAGCGATGGTCAGTGTGGATTGTAAAAGCGAGAATGTCAAAAGTTGAGGGATACGTTAGTGTGTAAAAAGCAAGTTGAGATAGAATCAACATGCGAAAAAAAAAAAAGCTAAAAGAGCAGAGGAATATTCGTGTTCGCATTCGATGTTCAATCAATCATGATGCTCATCAGTGCTCAAGCTAATCGAAGCCCTTTACTTTATTTTAAAATGATTTCTGTGGTTTATTTTAAATTTATTTTTAAATATTTTTAATATTATATTTATTAAAATAAAAATTTACAAATATTATTTAAAAATTAACATTAAATTTATATTATCTATAATATATCTAAATGGTCAATTTATAAAAAATTAATATTAAAGTGTACCATCTAAATTATATATGTATTGTTTAAAGTGTATTTGAATAATTAATTTATAAAATTATAAAAAATTTAACATTAAATTTAGAAGTCCACATTAAGAGCTCTCTTGTTTTAACTTATTTTATTAAAAAAATAACTTATTTTTGAAAAAAAATTATTTTGTAAGTTTTTACTATGTTTGTTTCAAATTTTTTTATAATAATTAGAATAAAAAAATTTTAATTATTTTAAGAAGCTATTTAAAGTAGCTTTTTAAAATAATCTAATATAGTAAATGAAAGGGTGTGTTTTAAAGAGATGAGATAAGCAAAAATATCATGAAATTTTGAAATAATAGAATGAAAAATTAAGAAAAATATCATAAAATTTAAAATACCTAACTAAAAATTACTTTATTATTAGTATAACTAAATATAAAATAATATCTATTTTTTATAAAATCTCTATAAAATAAATATCTTTTTATAAAATTTTTATATTATCTAAAATTATTTTTTAATTTTAAAACAAACGGGCCATAAATATGTATTAGTCAGATTGATGATAAACAAATTTATTAAAAAATTTTATTTTTATTTTGATAAATATAAAAATAAAAAAAAGCTTTAAGTGGGAACCATCCATATCTCATATGGGTGATGAATGACTTGGTGCTCATCCCCTAACTAGTATAAAAGATAGTCCAGATTTAATATTAATTTTTTTAACTTTTTATTCTAATAAATACAATATTAAAAATTACATAAAAACTAATTTAAAATAAAACAACAGGGATCATTTTAAAATAAAATGAATCGGTCAGCCTAAACACTGATGAGGATGCAGCGCTTATTAGGTTATGAATCTGGAATATTGCGTGCAAGGTTAGAAAAGAGTATAGGAATTTTTCATCTTTCTCTTTAATAAAAGGTGATTTTTTATATTGTAAATAAATGTAATATAATTTTTGAATTTTTTAAAATCTCTGCAAAATATATCATTTTTATAATATTTTTTAAATTACTAAAAATAGCTTATTTTTTTAATTTTAAGCAAACAGGACTAATAATCGAAAGAATTTCTAGAAGTTACCCAAATAAACAAAGATTTATTTTTGAAAATAATTCCAAAAGATAGTATGAAATACTCAATTGAGACATAATCCTAAATTTAAAAATATAAATTACCCTACAAGCATAAATTTTGCTAGGATCCATAGGCGCTTGTGCCCTCATAAAGACCAAGAATTTTCAAGAAATTGGCAGCATAACAATAACATAGAGAAATTAATATAATTCCGAAGACTAAAAATATTATCTTTTGTTTATATCAGAACTTTATCCCTCGCATAGCATAATAGAGAAATGGATAAATGTATAAATTTAGTCCTCAATTATTTTTTCAGAAGCATTAGTTTGCCTATACTATAAGGTGATGTGAAATAAATTATCAACTTTAAAATATAGAACATCTAATAGCCTCCATTAACTTTTATTTGACGAACCTTAACTTTTCATGTGGGACCCACATTTTTTGATTGAGCATGACTCATGGCACTTCATCTCCGCAAATAAATGTGCAAATTTAGTTATAAACTATTTTTAAAGAATTATTGGATAGCTTCTATTATAAAAAAGAAAACCACCCAGCACCTTCCTATCAATTTTGACTAAACATGTTTATGTTCAGAGTTATGGGACTTACAACACATCAATCTCTCCAATTTTTTTTTTTTTGCCTTCATTCTCAATCTCAACTCAAGAAGAAAAGGCTAAAGGAGTTCTTGTTTGAAAAAATTTACAAAAATGATGCCAACGAAATAGAAGAGGAAGAGAAAAAGGATAAGGTTTCGTTTAAATCTATGTCACGATTCAAGCAAAGTGACAATTTGAATTGCAATATTACTAGATATGAGAAGAGCTTGATTCAATCGCTTCATTTTTTATAAAAATTAAGTCGATAGGATGGGTCTTTTGTAGTATTCACCATCACCTTCTTGGTTCATCTTGCTAGCCAAGGATGGCACTAACTGTGAGAAGTCTTCTACTGTCACGAACTCCTCTGCTGTCTCGGATGATGGTGGCTGAATGCTTTGCTATTGCTATTATGCATTTTAGCTTTCTATCGTTGCTTTTCTTGTTTGCCTTAGTTGGCTTTTGCTTAGATACTTTGTGTTGTACTACACGTTTTTAGTTTCTGAAGTTTGGAATGAAAGTATTCCGTTGGGGAGAGAAAAAAAAAAAAAACACCCACTAACTTCTACTTTAAACCACTAGACATCTAAAAAAACATCTAATCAAATTTATGAAATAAATTCAACCTGTTTTTTAAATTAAAGTGGATTTTATAACATTTGAACAAGAAAGCTGCGTGTCATTCCTGTACATTTGGTACAAAATTTGATGATAATTTTTTAAGAAAGGAAAGTTCAATTAAGTTGGATTTCATAGACTAAACAAGATCGTAATATGCCTTTAAGTTTAAAAAAATACTTATAGTTATACTTATAGATTGTTCAAAGATAAAAATTTTCATATTGACATGAAATTTAATCTTACAATCGTGTGAGTTATGCATCAAATTCTTACTAACTATAATAAACTTTTGCTAATAAAACTAATATTGATGATGTTTTAATTCGTGTGTCTTTTTTTTGAATTCAAATGTAATTATATTATAAAAAAGTAAAAAGTACACAGAAAGTCATAACAAAATTAAAACTCCAAATTAAGGCATATAGAATCAGGGAGATTGGGGAATGGGAAACACATGAGAACAAAAAAAGTAAGGCGAGGGAAGAATCGAAGAAATGAGAAAATTCCTGAATTGACTACGCAGCTTTGCTCTTCTATTATTGAAATCTGAAAATGGAGTCTCTGATGACAAGTTATGTGTAGATCTTCGTAGTAATCGGCAATGTAGGCAAGGATCCCTAAAATGTGGGAGTAAAGACAGGAATTTTAGAAATAAGAAAAATTGCTTCTTTTCTTTTTTCTCCAGCTGATCGTTTGTA
This sequence comes from Prosopis cineraria, assembly GCF_029017545.1. Classification (NCBI taxonomy): domain Eukaryota; kingdom Viridiplantae; phylum Streptophyta; class Magnoliopsida; order Fabales; family Fabaceae; genus Prosopis; species Prosopis cineraria. The sequence goes on along the minus strand of NW_026555640.1, from coordinate 31,728 downwards.
AGATTTAATTTTGAAAGGAAATAAAGATCAAGAAAATTGTATGGTCAGAGGCATTCTTTTTCTGACTACAAATACTCCAACTGATTGATGGTTGATGACTACAGCTCCTTGAAAGAGGTAACCCAGGTGTCCTTTTAAGGATTGTTAACGTCAAAAATTTAAGTTACAATCTATTTTTACAAATATGATGCAATTCTTAGATCACATCAGATGGTTGGCAAGAAATACCATCGGGCGAAGAAAAGAAGCATTTCTCTTCCTCCAAATAAGTAAAATCAAAATGATGAATTGTTTGATGGTGTTAATTTGATTATCATCAAAAAGAGATGACAGGGCAATCAAAAGATTTTGAAAATTACCTTTTGGCAGCAAGGTATCAGTTTTGACTGATAAAGTACTAAACCAGATTGTTAAGAAGAAAGGGCAAGTGACAAAAGTATGATCAATAGATTTTTCATCGTCACAACACAACCAAGAACACATTTGGTGTTGCTCAACAAATGGTGATGCTTTAAAATATCACCCGTTGGAATAGCTTTGGTAAATACCTTTCATGTGAGTAGAAGGAATTTCCTAGGTAAATTAAGTTTCCAAAATACTTTCCAAGAAAAAGGGTTCTTATTATCAAAAGAAATCTCTTGTGTCGATGCTTATAAAAAACCTACTTTGACAAGATAGTTACTTGAAAGGCTGTCTAGCAATGTCAATTTATCTTTTGATTTTAAGTAGAGATTGGAGACTTAAGAATTTGATGCAAATCAATAAAATTGTAAAAACCTAGCAATATAATCTTTATTCTATTTATTTAATATTAAAAAAATTAACTGTTTAAAATATATGTGTATTATTCAAAGTATATATAAATAATCAATTTAAATTTTTAATATTAAATTTGGACTATCATGTTAACAAGCATATTTATTAAATTTTTTTATAATTTTCATATATTTTTATTTTAATATGTATAAAATAAAAATAAAACATAAAAATATTAAATTTAAACTATTTAAATTAAATCCAAACGATTCAAATTTAATAGAAAGTGAGAGCAGATGGAGGGAAAAGTGTAGGGGCTGGGGGAGCCAATTTTTAAATAAACAGCCCTCTCCAAGTCTGAACTCAAGCGTTCTTCTGTACAATCCTACACCATGAGAAGCCGTAACACATCGATTCATCAAATAGTATGTTGCCACGTCAAATTAACGAACGGGCACGTTTCATTTTTCTCGAATGTAGGAGCATTTCCAGCATCGCATCCCCCTTAAACATGCCAATTGAACCATAGAGGGAACACTCTGGATTGTGTGATGCACCCTGCCACTGTGCGCCTTCATCCTTTTCCGACTAAAACCAAAACGCTTTTCTGAGTGCGCAGAGAGAGAGAGAGAGAGAGAGAGAGAGAGTCGAACTTTTTTGATTCCAAATTCCGCAAATTCGTTAACTATTTTTTTTTTTCCCGCGAATTCCTTTTTCGCGTCCTAAATTTCTCACGTAAATCAAAGCGGCGATTGGGGATTTCGTTCGATCACTTTGTGCATGAATTTTGAATTCCCGTAAGTTCCACCTCATGGTGGCGACCGTGACGGCGGGGAAGAGCCTCCAGGTGTCGCCGACGAGCTCGAGGTCGGTCACAGAGACGGTGAATGGGTCGCACAAGTTTGTGATTCAGGGGTATTCTTTGGCGAAAGGGATGGGAGTTGGAAAGCACATTTCGAGCGATTTGTTCTCTGTTGGAGGTTATGATTGGGCGATTTACTTCTATCCTGACGGCAAGAACCCCGAGGACAATTCAGCGTACGTTTCGGTTTTCATCGCTTTAGCCAGCGAGGGCACCGATGTGAGGGCACTGTTTGAGCTCACACTTGTGGACCAGAGCGGGCAAGGGAAGCACAAGGTTCACAGCCATTTTGACCGGTCTCTTGAGAGCGGTCCATATACGCTCAAATACAAGGGTAGCATGTGGTATGGTTTCCAATCGACTACTCATTTCTAAGAGTACATTGATAATTTGATTTCTATATTATTAAATTCATTGAGTTTTAGTATTTGAAAATTAGCAAGGTACCCCCCTCTGGCCATGAAGCAATCACACAGGTTAATGCTTAGAAATACTAATTCGAATAACAAACTGAGGTGCATACTACATTTTCCTGGAGCGATTATACTTATTCAGCTCTAGTATTGCCATTTTGATTTTACGTTGCACCATCTTTGATATGTTACCTGTCATATGGAGATATAACAAGCCTGGTTAAATCTTGGACAACTAGAATTTTTAATAGGAAACTGAGGGAGTATAGCACATCCCATGTCTTGAACCCTTAACCTCACAGAACATCCACAGAGAACGTTCCAGAACGCCACGGGGCAGACTGGTAACAACTATAATGTTTAAAGGCAAAAAAGTCTTATTATATTTGTTGTAACAATAGTAACACCATAAACCTCATTGCTTTCAGTGCTTTGTTCTACATTTATCCCTCAGGGGTGAAAGTTAAAAGAAATGGGAGAAAATCTTGAAATCATAATTATTATAGTCTGTTGTCTTAAATTAATGAAGCTGTTCTTCCGGTTGTTCACACGTTTGTCTCATATTAATCTAAGTCAATCAGTTGATTGAGGGAAAAGGTTTAGCTAGGTTAGTTCAGGCCTACAAGAATCAGACTGGGAACCTCATGAATTTTCCACTCTTTGCTAGTTATCATAGAGCTGTTTATGCATAGCACTCAGCAGACATCTTTCTATTTAACCTTTCTAGGCAATAGATGTGTGACCTTATACATAGGAATTAAGTGGGGAAACATTGAGGGAAAAATTTTAATTCTATAGCTCATACTTTGTTGAATCTATTTGTATAAGAAACGTCAAAATTCCTCTTTAAACCCATCATAAATGCTTTGTGTTGATGTCATCGCCAAATTTGAGGCCGCAGTTCTGCATCAAAGAAGAGAGTGTCCTTAAAATTCCAGTTTGTAGCTTTCTCTTTCCACCTCAATCGTGACATAGCACAACTCCGTGCACGTGAGATTATAACTAACTCCCAAAATTCTTCAGCTGTACAATAAAGACGAAAGGTGCGTCAAAATATTTCACTTTGTCTTGTCTTGCCTTGTCATGTCAGCTGGGAGGGTATTTTATTTTCCAATAAGTAGAACTTTACTTTTGCTCTGATAATTTTTCATTTTATAAAATTAAAAAAGAGACGAAAAGTTTGATAAACAATTCTTTGTTTTTTGTCCAGTGCAATGTAAAATTATTGTTGTTCTCTGCTTCTCTTTTCAATATCATCATACATTCTCGTAGAATATTTTTTTCTATGGTAGAGGAACTTTCTTTTGTTTGTTAATTTAATAATTTCCTCATACTGTTAAACTGTGAAAGTTCCATTTATATTGGGAACCAACACCTGTCTTCTGTAGTTCTGTGCCATAACTTACTATTCAATGTACAAGGAAAGTGACCAAGGCTCTGCCTTTCAATCGATCCCAAAACTGAAAATTGAACTTAGCAGCACCTTGTATAAGTGGATGCCCTTTATTTATTTTGTTAACTATTTTGTTTCTTGCCTAGAAGGACTGACACAGTTGCCAGCTGGCATATCTGAACTTGTCTTTTCTTTGACTTGATACTCTAACAATGTGATCAAATGCATAAGGAATTTTTTTTTTGTCTGTTAATCGTTGCTGTTAGACATTTGTGGGACATTTTGTTTCTCTTGTGTTTATTTTAGGGGATACAAGCGATTTTTTAGACGGTCTTTGCTTGAAACCTCTGACTACCTCAAGGGTGATTGCTTGAAAATCAACTGTACAGTAGGAGTTGTGGTTTCAGTTATAGATTGTCCACAGCTTAATGTGATAAAGGTCCCAGAATCTGACATGGGAGCACAGTTTGGAGTGCTATTGGAAAATGTGGAAGGTTCAGATGTTACTTTTAATATTTCTGGAGAAAAGATCCCTGCTCATAAGTTGGTGTTGGCTGCTAGATCCCCAAAATTTTGGTCTAGATTTTTTGATGTTTCAGATGATGATACACAAGAGATTTTCATAAGAGATATAGAACCTAAGGTTTTTAAGGTAGAAACTTCTTCTGTTGTTTATTTACTACCCTTTTTTTTCCCTCTTTGCCAGTTAGTGTTACTCGGGTTAGAAATTTGATTTTGGTGGAAGTGTTTTGCTTTTGGTCGTGTTTTTCTTCTTTGTGATTAATTTCTAATATTTTTTCTTTGACAGGCGATGCTGCACTTTATGTATAGGGATACCTTCACAGAAGATGTGGACATGGATCTTTCAACCTCAACTAGCGAATCCATGGTGTCTGAGACATTGGCAGCGAAGTTGTTGGCTGCAGCAGACAATTATGGATTGGAGAGGCTTAAACTGATTTGTGAATCTCGACTCTGCAAGGACATCTATGTGAGCTCTGTAGCTGACATTTTAACCTTGGCTGACCAATGCCATGCCATGGAGTTAAAAGCTGTTTGCCTAAAATTTGCTGCTTATAATCTAGCAGGTACATTTAGTTGGGCATTATTTACATACCTGAACTGTATTTTCATGCGTGATATCTTGTAAAGTTATCAAGCAGTATCAGCCTTCAGCCACCTGAGATTCAGTCAAAACAGAAGTCAAAATTAAATTGGAATTGAACTTGGACACACACAGCAAAGCCATTTCTATTGTGTATTCTTATTGCGACTTGGAAGAAGGAAACTTTAACACTTGTGCGAGAATTATAATTTTCCTTTATCTACGAGGTTACAACTTTTCAAGTTCTTTAAAATCATGATTCTTTTTCTGTCTTGTTGCAGCCGTGATGAGGTCAGACAGTTTTGAGCGCCTGAAAGAAAAATGCCCTTGGCTACAGTCCGAGATCCTGAAGACAATTGCTGGGTATGAGGGTGATAGCAGCAGTGCAGAGGGGAAGTCTCGGAGCGTATGGGCTCAGCTTTCAGATGGTGGTGATACAAATGGTAGGAGGGTCAGGCTGAGAATCTGATCTATGTAGCGAAGGGCATGAAGAGGGAAGATTCTTTTCTGTCCAACTCTGGCATGATATGATGATAACTGGTCTTAAAAAAGCAGTTGAGCTACATGTTATGCTGGACATTGTAAATGTCACCAAGGACTTTTTTTGGGGGGCCAGAACTGTTTATTTGTTGCCGAGGAATAGAAGTTAATGGAAAAGGGTGAACTAGATAGGGGATTGACCCTCTTTATCTCAGCCATCTTCTGTCTTTCCTAGGTTTTCTAACTCGAACCCTCATTTTTGCACATTTAATTGCTCCGTTTGGTTAACAGGGTATGAAAAATCTTTCAAGTTATTACCCCACCAACATCCTATGCATTTTACCTTGTAGAGGAAGCGTCCTAACAGCTCAAGGTGTCTGTAAAAGTTGCCTTGACTTGTGATAATATCCTGGAGAAAGATGACGATTGCTTTGCTTGCTTTGATGTCTAACATATAGAGCATGACTGTCTCCACGATCTTGATTGGTAGTTAGAGGGTTTTTGGAGAGGAAGGGAGATTATAATTACTTTGATTTTTAAAAAATGGAGAAGTTGAATTAAATAAAAAAATCAATTTTCCTTCCTCTTATAATTTACATCTTTCTTATTAAAATTTCATAACTACATGTAGCCATTTTTTTGAAAAATAAATTCGTTATAAACTTTTCTCTTTTTCAAAACCGTCCAGCCAAACAATGGTTGGTATTTCCTTGCCTAAGACCGCGAAGAGAAAAAAGTTGGACAGGATTCCTATTCGAGCCCCAATCGTACCCCTTGCATTGCTTATAATAAATTACAGGAGGTTTGACACCTTGTGCAAATTAAAATCAACTTTACATAATACAATATATGCAAATGATATATATTTTTATAATATTTCTATTTTTTAAGATATTAATTAGATTATACTTTTAAAGAAACTAACCTGTGGATTGACTTATACATTAAGTGAATGAGGATAGCTTTGATATTAAAATTTTAAATAATTTGTTGGTAAGTTGAATGATTTTTCTTTACCTGAATATTCTTTGATTTGTTTGTAATGGCAGGATAAAATGGGAAAATAAAAAATGGGAAAATGAAGTGGTAGTGGTGGCAAGACAAGGAAAAACACCCAAAAAGAAAAGCATTTAAATTTCATTGTCTATGTGAGAATTTTGTTGATGGGCGATATATAAGTATTTTTGTAAGTATTTTTTTGATCTGGAAGCATATTGAGGTTTTAATGAGCTTTTTAACTTAACTCACTTCAACTTTTTAATATAAAAAATAAAAGAAAAGAAAATCTAATTTGCATTGCACATACTGCATCTCTGTTTTGGTGGCCAAAGCAAGTTTTGCAAGTTCTCAACCAGTTTGAAGATAAGTAAAAAGGTTTATTTGGTTTTGGAGGGTCTATCTATTTCCTCTCTTTTGAGTTTTAGGCTCTGTTTGGTTGGAGGGGAGGGGAGGGGAGGGGAGGGAGGGGAGGGGAGGGGTTCCATTTCTCTCATTTGGTTTAATTTTTGGAGCTCCCCTCCCCTCCCCTTATTTTGGCTCCCTCCAAATTGGGGTTTTTTGGAGGGAGAGGTAAATTTATTGACTAATTTACCCTCATTATTTTTATAAAATTACGTTATTGCCCTTGAAACATAATAAATACGTTCGGCTTTCTTTTTCTTCCAGGAGCTCGGTCTGTCTCCAGCGTCTTCTCAGTCTGTCGGAGCTCTCGGTCTGTCGGAGTTCTCACCGTGCGTCTGGTCTGCCGTGCGTCTGGTCTACCGTGCTCGAAGCCCCGCCGTGCGTTATCCCATCAGGTCCTCCTCTTCGAAGCTCTTACCGTGCATTCTCAGGTCAGATGCGTTTTCTTTTCGTTCGGACCCTGTTTTGAGATATGTGGTTGTTCTGCTTGTTCTGGTTTTCTTTCCGTTCGAAGCTCTCACCTCGTTTTCGTTAGATGCGTGGCTTTGTTCTGGTTGTTCTGTTCTGAGCTCTCGATCTATCTTCTTTGTTCTTTGTTCTGCTTTGTTCCCGTCAGATCACCCTGTTCTTTGTTCTGGGATGTGGCTTTGTTCTTTGATGCCACATCCCTCTTAGCTGCAGCACTGACTAAATCACGTGCACTGTTAGAAACATCAAGAGGTGGGGTTCTTGTTGATGCTGTTAAAATCTGTAAATCTATTGTGAGGACAGTCTCCCAGTAAGGATTTAAATTTTAATTAGCCAAGATCAGCTCCTTTCGCTATATCCAACTGACTGGTTGGTTTCTTTTGGTATTGAATCACCCACAAGTACTGGGGCCCTAGGTGATCTGTGGTGTGAACGTACATAGCCGATCCATGATGATAACTGAATCGTCGCCTTACCAGATTGGAACACATTAATGCCATGCAATAGTATAGACAGAGAGAGAAAGAGAGTACAAGTGTTCATTACAATATTATAGGAATACCCAGCTGCTGAGTGTCTTGAAAACATTTGGGTTCGGTTTCACAGAGCCATCATCAATACTTCATTTTCTATGTTGTGACTTTATCTAAGGTTTCTCTTTTCACGAAAAAGGTTTCTATGTTTTTGTCTTATCAGAGATTGGGATCACTTCTACTATATATCATTTTATTAGTTGTATATGCACATATATATAGTTTCCTTATTCTCCATCACAACATATTCAAACGTTAAAGAGTGGTTTAATTTATAGAATGGTTATTGCAATAATGAAATATGAATATTAAGGCTTGTTTATTGATTTTCATTATTGTTCTTGATTGCTTTGTTAGATGAGCAAGGAATCTGAAAATCTTTTACCGGTGCAACAATGGTTTGAATTGCGTCGAAGAGCACTAGCTCTTCTTGCTTGTGTCTTTGTAAAAGTATGTGCAAGTGACATGTGTTCGAAAAAAATAAGTTACAGTTTGAGTGGCAAGAGAGAAATGGTACGTGATGAAATAATGAGCCGAATTAGCGATTGTCCCTCCAGTCGAAATATCATTAGAATGACTCCTAGAACTTTTTTAGAATTATGTGCTATGTTAGAAAGAGAGGCTGGCCTGCAACCCACGCGATGATCAAGTGTGGAAGAAATGGTTGCAAAAACTCTATATATATTGACACACAATACAAAAAATCGTGAAGTGAATTTTTGGTTTAGGCGTTCTGGTGAGACAATTAGTCGCCATTTTCATCAAGTTTTGACAGCTATCGTTGACTTAGAAGAAAAATTTTTGGTTCAACCTAATGGCTCAACCATTCTTCCTGAAATTGAAAAAGATAAGAAATTCTTCCCATATTTTAAGGATTGTGTCGGTGCTATTGATGGAACACATATACGAGTCAAGGTGCCTTCTTTAGATGCTCCTAGATACCGTGGTAGGAAGGAATTTCCGACACAGAACGTGCTAGCAACATGTACCTTTGATCTAAAGTTCACTTAAGTGCTCCCTGGGTGGGAAGGTACTGCATCTGACTCAAGAATCATTAAGAATGCATTAACACGAGAAGATAAGCTTATAATTCCTGAAGGTAAATATTTTACCAATTTTGATAAAGTTTATATTTGTGAATGTAAAATTATTATAGTAATTATTTTCCTTTATGATAGGTAAATATTACCTTGTCGATACTGGATTCATGTTAACAAGAGGACTTATAACACCTTACCGAGGAGTTCGTTATCATTTGAAAGAATATTCAAAACAGAATCCCCCCCTAAATTATAGAGAGTTATTTAACCTTCGACATGCAAGGTTACGCAATGCCATTGAACATGCTTTTGGTGTTTTGAAAAAAAGATTTTCCATTCTATCCAATGTAACTGAACCTACATATGGAATCAAAGCACAAAAAATGATAATATATGTATGTTGCATTCTTCATAACTTCCTTATGAGTATGGACCTTATTAAAGATCTTTTAGAGGAAGTTGATGCTGTTCTTACAAGAGAAAACCATTCAAATGATAATAACCGTGCTCAAAGAGGGGACAATAATGAGGCTGCTCGAGGTGAACTTATTAGAGAAAATATAGCCACTCAGATGTGGGCAGATTATCAGGAACATCTAACTGCTCTTGAGGATGAACTTGATGATTGAATTTTGATTTTCTCAATAAGTTAGACTCTATTGTATCATTATAGACATTTAAATATGTTGTATTATTACATTGACTTATATTGAGTTTAATTGAGGTTTGATCAGATATTAAAATTTATTGTTTTATTGACTTTTATTTGCTTTGTATTATTTGTTTAGTTTGCTATTGAAATTTGATTAGTTTTTCATATTAGGATTGGTATTATGTGATTATATTGTTATATGATAGGATGGCACCAAACAATAATAAGGAGATTGTGAATTGGACAAGATTAATGGATGATGCCCTCATTGATGCTTTCATGAATGAATATAATGAGGGTTACAAAGTTAATGGCACTTTTACAACTACAGCTTATGATAACATATGTAAATATTTGAGTGCTTTATTCGGTAAACAAATTGACAAGGAAAAGGTGAAAAATCGATGGAAGACTTTAAAGAAAAACTTTTCAGATGTTTATGACATTTTCAAAAGTTTGAGTGGGTTCGCTTGGAATCCAATAACTCAAGTATGGGATGCTGTGCTTGAAGTTTGGGATGCATTAATTGAGGTAAATTTCTTACATATGCATTGATTATATTATTATTTGAAAATGAAAAAGTATGCATTTGCAATTGAATTGCTTTTGTAATTTCACTTGTTTCAGGCTAAACCTAAAGCAGCATTGTGGAGAACTACTCCTTTTCCAAACTACTAAAAAATGATGATATTATATGGAGTAGATAGAGCTAATGGAGATGAGAGTGAGACAGCCCGTGAGTGGAGAAAGAGACGTCGTTCTCAGGAAGAAGTCACTGAAACCGTCAATGACATTAACAATATTGTCTCACAAAATAGAGCCACAATTAATGTTGAGCTTGATGGACAAGAAAACTCACCGAGACAAGAAAACTCACCTGATCAAGAGCACTCACCCACTATTAATAGTGCATGTAGTAAGAAGACAAAAAGGGTGTCTAAGGAGAAGGAGGCTAGTATAAATGAGTTGACAAGAGCAGTGTTAGCTGTGGCTGAGGCAATTCAACAAGGAAATGTGATGATAGGACAAAGTTTCAAGAAGGTGCCACAATTGTCAGGTGAAGAAATTTGGAAAATGCTTGAAGAGTGTGGGATTGATGCTGCAAGATTACCTGACATATATTGGTTTCTTATGGCTGATAATGATAGGCTTAGAGCAGCAACTCAATGTCCAGCACCAGTACGAAAGGATGTGATAATGAGGATGTTTTATAGTTCTAATTAGATGATGACTTTTATTAATAATTTTTGTATATTTTGTTAGCTAAATGTCAAAATGTGATTCTTAAACATGATCAATATATTAGATGTTATTACCCAATATATTTTGTTATTAATGATGGCAATTATTATTCAATTGTTATTAAAGACTAGCATTGTCTTGTGTAAATTGGGGGCATAAAATCATTAGTTTCATTGATTTTTTTCACAAAGTATTGTTTAATATTTAGATTAATTTACTAATAAGATTATTTAATAGTATTATTTAATTTACTTATTTGGGGTGAAGAAGAAAAAAAAATTGACAAGATTAGGGTAATTTAAAAATAAATTATACAATTTTAGTTTATATGTAAAATAGATTTGTGTGATAAAAAGATAAAAAAAATTATTGTACAAGGGTATAATGGTAATTTAATTATTACCTCCCCTCCCCTCCCCTCCCCTCCTAAACCAAACAAAGGATCATTAAAAATTCCTCCCCTCCCCTCCCCTCTAATCAAACCGAATAAAGTAGCTTAGAAACCCTCCCCTCCCCTCCCTGCATCCCCTCAAACCAACCATAGCGTTAACAATACAATTAAAAGGTAAATTTGAAGGGTTTTCTTTCTTTTGGGTTTTTTACTTTTTTTTTTTTTTGGTTTTTGCCAAAAAATTTGGAGGGTTTTGGAAGGCAGCACAGAATCAGTTCTGGTCTTCCAATCGCCCTCAGGCCTCGCGCCCGTCGCCACTCGCTTCCCTCACTGTCGCCCTCTTCTGGCCGCTGTCGAAGTCCATGGTGAGATCTCTTTCCTATGGCCGCCGTCATTGGGTTGACTTCAAATGTACTCAATTTTTTAGCTACACACTGACATCCTCTAATTCCTTTGGAAGGTGTTGTAGTTTTGATACTGTGGAACTTCATGGGTTATCTTTCGTATGGCAGACACGCTCTTCAGCATATTATTAGAAATGCGAACCCCAAAAGCTCTTCTCATACTGTGGTTAACCCACTGCTATACGCTTGTCAAGGACTTAGATACAGAAAACTGGAAGTCATCCTTGCAACGGTGAAGTCTATATTCTTTTGTTGTTTTGTATTTTGAAAAACCTTATTTCTTGTATCTTTACTATCAGTTTCTCTAATTAACCTTGATAAGTATATGCGTTTTACAACTGAACATCATACGTTTCTATCCTCTTGTTTCTGTATTCGATTCTTTTAATTAATTTGTGTATCCTCTCTCTCTCTCTCTCTCTCTTGCTGTGGATGTTGCAACTGCAAATATAGAATATAGATAAGCTTGGGAAGGCAGGTGAGACAGTGAAAGTTGCTCCTGGATATTTTCGCAACCACCTAATGCCCAAGCTACTTGCTGTGCCAAATACTGACAAGTTTGCTTATCTCATCAGGGAGCAGCGCAAGGTTTTTGTCTTTTGAACTAATCTCATCAGTAAATTGATGTTTGTATCCTGGGCCTTAAAATGTGGTCATTTATCATTATGGATATTTAACTCTACAGTGCTTGAATTGATCCAAACAAATATTCATCAAATTACACGAGGGAGAAAATCTCTGTCATCTGGTGCCGAGACTTCCTAGCGTATTTACTTAACATATGGATTGCTGTTTAAGATTACTCTTGTGCTTTTTCAGACCTGTGCTTTTTACAATCTTCTGAATTGAGTTGTTATATGTTTCCAGTTTTCTGTCAAATATCTGCTACGTGAGAGAACATAATTTTTTTAATATTATTTTTTATATCTTCTAATAAAATTCAATGTCATCGTGTAAACTATGTATCTGAGCTCACTCAGTGGTATAATGCTTGTTGTTGTTGTTGTTTTAAAGAGTTCATGTATTTTTGGTGAATCTTATTTTTACCTTAGGTGTGCATGTGCCTGTGTGAAGTATAGAATAAAGATATTATGCTTGTTCCTTCTGGCACTGACAACTGTTTATTGGCAATCTTCTTATTTTCTTCAGTTCAAAACTTAATGAAGTAAATTGCATCAATACAAGTTGAAGGAACTTGTTATTCTATGTGGAATTTGTTATCTTATGCAGAAGCTCTTAGATTGATTTTTAACTAGAGACGATATCGTGACTTGTGAATATGATGACTTCTTGTCAATTTCTTCACACACACACACACACACACACATTTTTTGAACGAAAAATCAATTTCTTCATATATAAAGATGCATGTTTGATTAGTGTTGCTATATGCATGGGGTGCGCACGCGCGCTCACACACACACACACAACCCTTACTTGATCTAATTTTTGTCATTTTAATTCAAAACCATATTTAAGCAGCCAGGCTCCTTAGCTTTTATTCATCGCTCACTAGCAGTTTCTTGTCATTAACGGTTCAGATCTACAAACCTGTTGCTGAAGAAGAAGGAGAAGAAGAAAAAGAAGTTAAATTATCTGAAGATTCAAAAGAAGTTAAAATGAGAGAGTATGAAAAGGCAGCAGTACGCCTCGTGAAAGCCAAGCTGGTTAGTAGCAGCTTAACCTTCAGATCTTTTCATCACTGATGAAGACTATGTCTATTATTCTGTTTTTCACATCATTTTTCTCCCTCGATCATAGTTTCTTTATGTTTGTTATTCTCCTTCGTAATTATGGGGGAAAAACTGTTCTCAGATGTGATAAAAGTGTAGTATTAGCTTGACAAGCTAGTTGTCTTCTTGTGTCACACAAAAATGTATTTCTTTTCACATTGATCTGGATGTGATAAATACCAGGTCTTGCGGAGGATCATTGACGCCCAGAAAGCAAAGTCACGTGAAAAGAAAGATGAGCCCTTGGAATTGCGTTCAGCTGTAACAAAAGATGTTATTGTGGCTGAGGTAATAATAGTTTGTCTTGGTAATTTAATTTTTCATGATATTAACAATTCAGTCTGCTGAGCATATTTTCCATGATATAGTCAATTTGTCTGCATGTTTTTTTTTTTTTCTGGTTTGATTTTTCACGTAGGAAGGCTGACCTCAGATTCCAACTCATACCTTTATTTTTTGGATGGACTGTTTTTGCTGTATTATTGTTGCCTTTATTCGTTGAATTGAAGAAATCAGTGACATCTTACATGTAATCCTTTCCATGGAAAGGTGGATTGCTGGGGGTAGAGTAAGGCTATGTTTGGTAAGTTGGAATGAATTTTGAAGGAATGGAACTGGAATGGGAATGGGAATGAGTTTTAAAAACATGTTTGGTTTGCCATGGGAATGCTTGAATAATTTTTATTTAATATTTATAATTATAATATCAAAATACAATATTACCCTTGCTCATGCCAAAAAAGGGAAAAGAAAAGGGGAAGCAAATCCACGGTTACAGTTCACAACCCAACACCTTCTCCCATTTAATTGACCTTCCTCAACCATGGCAGTAACTGGAGGCACGATTGCATATCAAAATCCAGATATTCTCACTTCTGGAAATCAAATCCATCAAGATATTCAAATCTAAACACATAATACCTGAATCATTAGATCAATATATGCAAGATTAGAAAGGGGGGAAACCTTGTAATGAAGTAGATATGAAAATGGTGATGAAGGAAGGTCAATGAAGAAGGATTGTGACAAAAGCTTGTGAACGATGATGAATATGCAAACAGCGACAAAGGTGGAGACTTGTGACATCGGAAAGAAGGAAGAAGAGGCAGTGACCGTCACTGGGCAGCAACTTGCAATATTCGAATGACTGTGCCCAGGAGGTTAAGGATGAGGAGGAGTAGGATGGCAAGGGTTGCCGGGAAGAAGGCCAGACGGCAAGAATTGATGGAGAAGAAGGTTGGACAGCCATGAAGAAGGCTGGTGACAGAGAAGGTGCTGAAGGGAGGGGCAAGAGCTGGACGGAGTGACTTGTGAAATTAGGGCAAAAATAAGAGGGATAGTTGTGTATATACAATTATTAACCAGAGATATTTTTGTTCATAAAATTTCATTCCTGAGGAATGGATCCCATTCCCATGGTATGGTGATGGAATGAAGATTACCTCAACTGAGGTAATGGGCCATTTCTTCTCACATTCTCATTCCATCACCCCTCATTCCATTATACCAAACAAGGCCTTAAGGAGAAACCAAGAAATAAGAAAAGGAAAATGAATTAAAAGAAAGAAAGCACCTTGATGTGACAATAAAAAAATATGAAATGACCTATTTCATAAATAATTCTTACCTGGAACTGCCATTCAAATTTCAAATTTCTATGAGCAGATATTTTCAACTTCCTGCTCTCTCCCTCTTATGCCATGGGGAGACCCCCAATTGGAAGGAAGTTAGACTAATCCCATATGCTTGATTTGTTTGGTACTTTTACAAATGTACAGCTGTTTGAAGAAATCAGTGACATCTCACATGTAATCCCTCTTATGCCTCCTATTCTTAAGCTTTATGATTGTAGGTTGTGAAATTTGGTGTATAAGTAATCGGTTGTTAGGCTTTAGCTTTGAGTTTGATTTTATTTTATAATAATAATAATAATTATTTTTTGCTCATTCTGTTTAAGCCCTAAATGTTATCAGTTCACAGAAGAAATTCTGTTTAAGCCCTAAATGTAATCAATTCACAGAAGAAAGAAGCTATTGATTTTTTCCTTGAACTGATCTGGTCTTTATGGCACTTCCAGGTGGCTAGGCAGCTTTGTGTGAACATTGCACCAGAGAACCTGCATCTTCCAACGCCTTTATCAAAGGTGGGTGAATATGAAGTGCCACTGCTCTTGCCAAGGTCCATTCCCCTACCAGAGGGGACCATTAATTGGAGTCTTCAAATAAAAATTCGGAGCAAATAAAACTTTTAGTTTCAATATTTACAGACATTACTTGCTTATTTTCATGGCCTTTTTTTTTTTTTGGGGGGGGGGGGGGAATCCCCAACCATTCGATTTTGACATTATTTATGTGTAACATTCTAGGTGTCGGAAAATCTGGAATCAGATTTACACTTAGTGGCTTGTTCAATACAAATTGAGAATGGAAATAGGAAAACTTTCTCATGAACATGGGAGTTTATCATTTCAATTAAGTCGTTTGGCCACCTATCATGCACAGTAAAAATATTTTTTTTTAACCGCCTTCATTCTTTTTTCTCATGTCTCTTTTCCAGTTACCAAGGGTTAACTGAGGCTTACTGACTAGAATTTTGGTTAGAAAGTAGACACTGGACAGTAGTTTTGAAGAGTGAGGAGTTTGAGCTTGTGCTGATTCAAAGGTGGAGACATCTTGGTTGCGAGTTTTCTTGGATAGGATTCACTTCTATGTGTTGATATCCTGAGTCTATCCCACCTTCAGATTAGGGGACTTTTAACAGAGTTCAGACTAATCAGGATTGAGCTGGGTCGGAATTTTTTCGAGTGGAAGCTCTACCTACAATGCAACTGCATTTTCAGAGCTTGAACTTAAGATTTTTGGTTAAGCTGGTACAATTCTTGGCAGTTAAATGAACTGTCTGATGGTGAAAACAGGAAGATTTGGAGCTAATTAACTTGTGAAAGGGCAGTTTTTTTTGGGTACAAGAGATGGCCAAAGTAAAAGTGTCCCAAAAATAGAGAGATTACACTAGGGGGGATTGAGTTAACCTAGTTTGTCAAAAAGGAAGGAGCTATATCATAAAAAGGAGCAGCAAGTCCTTCTCTGGCCAATAACTCTGCAACTTGGTTCTGCTCGCGAGCCACATGCTGTACATTTATACTTCAATTCCAATGCAGCATGTCAAGAATCGGAAGTAAGACTAGGCTGCGTGATGACCTGGCATTAGTTTCATTCTTTATGAGTTCCACAAGCACACTGCAGTCCGATTCTTTAGCTTTTAGGAATTCTGAGCTTTGCATTCTAGCCTGTATTTTTTCAGGCCCAAAAATTTTTTAGCCATTGCTATTTTTGGTACGATAGGCAAGGAAAAATCTATAAAATGAATAATGGAACTCAAACTGTGAAGCCCGTGACTAGTCTGTTTTATATGGCAAAAAAAGAATCCAACCATATTCCACTTGGTGATATGCTTGTTATCAGTTATCCGGCTCCTCGTCAAGGCATTAAATGGTTGCCACATACTCCAAAATCCTGTCCTATAAAGGCACACCAAACATCAAACTTCGTCATTTTTTATCATCCGGACTACATATTCTATTTTCTATTTATATATTATTTTATATTTCTGTTTTTTTTTTGTGAGCGGTATTTTATATTTCTGTTACATGAAAGTATTACCAAAGTTAAATCATAATTTAAAAAGTTAGATTATGTATCGCATTTATGACGATCAAATCCGATTAATATGAATTATAATACCTATTAGAAACATACTTAAACAAAAGAATGATATCAAACGCTTTTTTTCCGGTTCAAAATATTTTTTAGAGATGTTATGATTATGACAGAGCATTAATGCAAAGATATTTGTTTATGCCGCGGGCACAATCTTGAGGTTTAGATGAAGTTACTAAATTAGGGAAGATTTTTTTCGTTTATATGGCTTTGATGACTGTGTAATATTTGTGTGATATTATACATAAATAATATAACTTATAAACTTTATTTTATATTGTACTCCCTTCCGTCCTAATTATAGAAAAAAAAAACTTTAAAACCCAGTAAAAATATAGTAGTTAATTTATTTTTCTAACATTGCCCTTCTTTAATCGCATGAAGTTATTTGTAAGCTTTTTAATTTTTAAGCACATTTTGTTACTAACATTAATTTCAATGAAAGAAAAAAAAATTAAAAGTAATGTATTTTTGCCAGTTTTATGTATATTTAAATGGAATAAGTCAGAGTAATCTTGCTATGTAATTAAGACCGGAATGAGGATATTAGTTCAGGTAATGATATGTTGTAGTACATTTAGTGATGGTACCTTCGCCCAAGAATAGAGGGTGGGAAGAAGCACTTCACTCACTAGCCAAATCAACCTCAAGATGATGATGACCTGAACCATACCATACACAACCAGTAGGTCCTATTGTTTTCTCGGAGACGGCAAGTTCTTGCTCTTATGGAAACCATACTTCAATCTCTTCCTCTAGTTACTATTCCTAAAGCTCATCACTCCTCCTCCTCTGCCTCTTCATCCGCAATCTTCTTCCATTGCAATGCCTCTTCAGTAGCTTGTACTTCTGCAACTCGTAATTTTCCAAAGGGATTTCTCTCAGTTTGTCCTTCCAGAGCAAAGGACAAGAGTAGCCTCGGGGCTTTATATGCTTCACAAGCTGAAACCCCTCCTACCGAAGCTGCAGAAAGATGGCTTCTTGTTCCTGTTGGTCAGTTGTATCTCTTACTCAATTTAGTCATCTGTAGAAGGAAAAACCTTGATAAATCTTTGTTTTGGGTGTTCTTGCGTTCTATGTAATTAATCCTGATCCATATGTCTATTCGGCTTCTGGGACTGGAAGCTTCCGAAAATTGAAATGCTATGTTGATGGGAAAGTGACATCATTAGCAGTGGGAGACTTATTTCTATTTCTTTCTAATTTTTCCCCTTGTTGGGATGAGGGAGGTACAAAATATTCCTCCTGGTATCTGGACTTGTATGTTTCAAGATATCTCAATCCTTATCCGATGTGGAATGAAGTAGACACCAACAGAACAGTGATGAGCATCTCCTAATTTCTTCAGAGTATGTTTGAGAGTTTATAGACAAGAGAATGGAAAATTTGAGCTAACCCTTCCAAATCATCCATACTCCCCAAAAAAAAGGGGAATTCGGAGCTTAAAGTTTTCCAGCACTAAGGGTATGGAAATTATCATTTAGCCATGGTTCCCCTCCCTCCTCTCATGTTTTCCTTGCATTCCTTCTCTTTCCTTCCCTTTGCAACTCAGAAATATACACTTCTGCTATCCTGGCGTTTTCACTTCAAAACTTGAGGGGAAGTAAATTTTTTCAATTGGTGAAGAATAATGCATTATGAAAAGAGGAAAATATTATTTAATATCTTGCTTTCTGGTAATCATTTGGGATTTAGGAGTTAGTAATTTGATAACAGAGGCAATTTAGCGTTAATCCATCAGTAAATAGGGGATTGTCAATGAAAGTATTTGAGCTTAGTGATATCTTATCCTATATTAGTATTTTCTGAGTTTCATGAGAGTTTCCTGTTACTGCTGATAGCCATTTGCAAAAAATACCTGTCGTATGATTTAATGAGTTGGGTTTTATTTGTAGTGTCTAATGCTTTCTTGGCATTGCCCGTGCTTCTGTTTTGAATACAAACTTTAAATCTGTGGTGGTTAATGAGTAATCGTATCATGTAGTAGGTGCGCAAAAGAAGTGACTTGATAATTACATTAGGAATTTCCTGGATGGTTGTCGATGAATGCATTATCCTCTTTCTGTTGATCTTATACATAATATTTTGTACTCATAGAGACTACAACTTTTCAGGTCTTTCTTTACCTTCTTCAATTACATCTGTGCTCTAGATAGAGTTCCTCAATCAAAAGTGCACAGTTTTAGTGTATTAAAGAGGCTTGTGTTTTAAACCAATCCTTAGATGTTATTCTCTTACAGGATTTAACTTCAAGGGTCCCAAGTTTTAACATGATCATTTAGTTTAAAAGTAGGAAATGTTGTTGTATTTTCAAAAATGATTCAATTTTGTTGTTGTGATGTATGCCCCACCTTAAGAAAATGAAATTAAAAGTTATATAGTAGTGAATGCTGGGCTCTAACGGGACAGCAAGAACATAAAGTTGGAGTAGTAGAGATGAGAATGTTATGATGGATGTGCGGACATACACGTAAAGATAAAATTCGAAATGAGCATGTATGCGAAAAAGTGAGGGTGGCACCTATTGAGGAAAAAATGGTAGAAAATCAGTTGAGATGGTTTGGATATGTACAAAGAAGACCAAGGGAGGCACCAATGAGAAGAGTGGAACATATAACTTTGAGTCCGATTAAGAGAGGTAGAGGAAGGCTTAAGAGAACACTCTTGGAAGTTGTTGAACGCGATCTCTTAATTAATAATAGTCATAAAAGCTTGATAAATGATAGAGCACAATGGCGTCTTGCAATCCATGTAGCCGACTCCACCTAATGGGATAAAGGCTTGTTGTTGTTGTTGTTGATGATGTATGCCCCACCTAGAGGGATAAGGCTTGTTGTTATTGTTGTTGTTGTTGTGATGTCTCTCCATGACTCCATCCAAAATTTAACCATCTACTTGCTTGGATGTCAAACCAAAACATGATTTGATGCTGCACAGTAAATATATTGTGTCTAGGACTTATGTCAACATTTTCTTTCGAGTTTAGAGATTCACATGGTGTTGTATCAGCATTGCAAATATAATCTTGAACATGTTTGGCATGTGATAGGAGATGGTGATTCAAGGCACATAGGCTTCAAGGTTGAGATGCCAGGTGCATATGAAATTGCTTCTGTAAGTAATGATATATCCAGTAAAATTCTTGTCTGCTTCAGTATGCTGTGGATTAACTGTCTTGTTCTGGATATTTTCTAGAGTGATGTGACTGTTGGACGTGTTCCAGAGAAAGCTGATTTGGTAATTCCAGTTGCAACAGGTATTCCTAATCCTGATTATTAATTCTATGGGTGCATTTGGAATCAAATTGATCAAGAATTCAATTGAACAATCACTAGTTTATCTATTCAAAATAAATCTTTAACGTTGTATAATTCCATTGAATTTCATTGATTTTTGAAGTGAAATTCAATTTTAATTTTACGAAAGTATTCTAATGCCACAACTTTGCCTATGATTATAATTGGTCCCAAGCTCAGGTAAAGGAGGAGGGTTATGTTAGGCCTTCAACAGCCAGTGTAAAATTTTATTGAATCTCACATGGCTATGGACAATAGATGTTTTTGTGCTAATGCTAGGTTATCGCTCGTAAGTAATGCACTATATGAGGGGGCAAGACATGTAAGAGGGGCAATAACTGGTATAAGAACATTTGGCGGTAAAACAAAGGGCTTTACCTATAAGGATTGGACTACATCAGGGATCATCTTCGAGTTCTTATTTGTTTGATCTAATCCTAGATGTTTTGACTAAGCATATTCTAGAAAAAATCCCTAAATGCATGCTTTTTGGGATGATATAGTCCTTATTGCGGAGATAAAAGAAGAGATTAACTGTAAACTTGAGTTATGAAGGAGGATATTGGAGTCAAAAGGTTTTCACCTGAATA
Source organism: Prosopis cineraria (assembly GCF_029017545.1). Lineage (NCBI taxonomy): Eukaryota > Viridiplantae > Streptophyta > Magnoliopsida > Fabales > Fabaceae > Prosopis > Prosopis cineraria. The sequence continues at coordinate 11,253 of NW_026555640.1, read as the reverse complement.
GGAGTAAGACTTAATATTTGCATATAATTTTGATAAGAGATCAATCAGTAGTAATTTAGAAGTGAAATTGGGAGATCAAATTATATCTCAAGTTGAAAAGTTTATATATTTGGGAGCTATTATTCAACATGATGGGGATATTGATGGGGGTGTTGCACATAGAACACAAGTTGAGTGGTTTAATTGTAGAAGGCTAAAGGGGTTATTTGCAATTGTAAGGTACCTAATAAACTTAAAAGAAAGTTTCATCAAACTGCTATAAGACTAACTATATTATATGGTAGTTAATGTTAGGCTTTAATGGGATAGCAAGAATATAAAGTTGTAGTAGTAGAGTTGAAAATGTTGAGATGGTGTGTGTGCATACACGTAAAGATAAAAGCCAAAATGAGCATATATGAGAAAAATTGGGCGTAGCGCATATTGAGGGGAAAATGGTAGAAAATCATTTGAGATTGTTTGGATATATATAAAGAAGACTGCGAGAGATATTAGTGAGGAGAGTGAAACGGATAATTTTTAGCCTTGTTAAGAAGGGAAGAGAAAGGCCAAAGAGAATACTCATGGAAGTTGTTGATCAAAACCTTTTGTTTAACAATATTTTTAAAAGCTTGGTGAATGATCAAGTACAATGGCGCCGTACAATTCATGTAGCCTACCTCACCTAGTGGGATAAGACTTGTTGTTGCTGTAGTATTCACTTCTAATGCCCTCCTAATGAAATAATAAAAGGGTAAAACTGTCTTTTTGTCTCCAAATGAATCTTTGTTAGTCAAAAATCACTGACTTTGTTGGGATTTGAAAACTAGAGCGGAATTTTTTTCTCTATTAAACAATAATAAAAAATTGAGTTTCACTTTAAAAATGTTCCAAAATAAAGTTTAAGTTTTTTGAGCATATTGCATAAGGTTACACACTAGATACTTTTCTCTTGCTGAGAATGTCTATGAAAAAATTCTGTGGGAGAGACATAGGGACATAGAAATGGAGCTTACATGCCTGCAAATATTTTAGCTGAATTAATCCTTCTATTTTAAATTTTTAATCAAAATCGGTTTATGCCCACTTTCAGAGAGCACAAGGATTTTTTTTTTTTTTTGGGGTTCTTGTGTAAATCCTTAATCAACAAGAGCAGATTGCATTATTGTTAAATTGATCTTTAAACTTTCAGTTTCTGGTGTGCATGCACGCATTCAGAAGAAAGGAGGGGATCTTCTGGTCACAGATTTGGATAGCACCAATGGAACATTCGTTGATGACAAGAAGCTGAGACCCGGAGTGGTTGCTACTGTGTCTTCTGGAAGCTGCATTACATTTGGTATCCTCTCAAACATATATCTTCAGTTAAATCGAAAATTTAATAACGTTTGCCTCTATTTTCCTTAGATCCCCTTTTGTAAATAATTATCTCTCCATCACAATCAATCAACTACAGGTGGTTAAACACAACCATACAAATCACACAACCCAACATGGGTCTGACGTGTGAGCTTATATATAGTGAATGGCGTGAGACAGAGTTTAGTATAGAATAGAAAGAAATTAGACTATTATTTTGCTTTCATGGTAGCTTAAAGTTTTTCTCTGGGTACTATTGTCTGAACCTTGAAAGTTAAGATTTGATTATTATTGGCTCACCATGATATCTTAAAATTTTAAGATTGAATATTTTGTTAAAAATACCGTGACACAACAAAAATACAAGTGTCTTGGTATAATTCTAGAAGTGTTGTGTAAGATGTTTGAATGCAAACATAGTTCCATTTTTGAGTTATCAGATCTGTTTTGCAAAAAAGGATGCATCTCTATTCTCATGCGTGACGTGAACATGATGTGTTTTGATTCACGTGAATTGATGGGAGTTGTTCTCAAGTCCCAAGTTGAAATAAAGAATGGATTGTTTATTTTCAGACAAAGTAGAATGTTCATGACTTTAGAGAAGGGGAGGATTAGTTGGAGCATTAGATAATTGTGATGAAGTGGTTTCAGCATCACAACCCAACATCGGAATATACATGAATGTAATCAAAAGAATTGGTCAGTTGTTATTAGTAAAAAGAGTTTCACGATTTTTGCGTTCAAAATTGTGTAAGGAATTTGTAATTTCTTCATTAAAGAACTAAGTTATATAAAGATGCGGCGTTATAACTCCTTTTGGGGTTGTAGATATATGTGTATTTTGAGAGACCAAACCATGTTAAAACTTCATGTTTTTTCTCATTCCTTCTCTTGCACGTACTTTCAGTCAATATGTCTGCATGTCTGACAGCTCAAACAGATGAATTATGCTGAAGATGCATGCCATACATATACAACATTAAAAAGAAAAAAGAATCCTTTGGGTTTTGTTGATAACTTCATAAGGTTATAGCAGCTTAAGCTCCTTCATGTTTGCCAGGGGATATCCATTTGGCTATGTTTCGTGTATCAAAGATTGAGAATGTGGAGACTGAAGGCAAAGCAGAAGATGAAGAAGAAACTCAAGTGGACTCTGTTACCACACCTGAGAGTACTGAGTCAAGTTGATCAGCTTCCGAGGTTTGTCTTGTGATGATTGATGTATAGACTTAAATTATTAAATCAAATCAATTGTTCGGTTTTGAATTCCTCTCGACATTTGTGTATGATGCTAAGCTGAGCTCTTCTTGTTCCCCGTGTTGAAAAAACCCTGCAAATTTGGAAATGAATAACCATTATTCATAACTTACGAATCATTTGTCTAGTTAATGTCCTAATAGTTATGAATAATGTATTCATAACTTACTAATCATAAGTAAGGGACTAATGTTTTAACAATTAAATTATAAAAATTAAGTTGCAATAATTTAAAGGTTAAAAATTAAATTGCAATTGATTTAAAACTAAAAAAAAGGCACTGAATTACAGTTTAGAGACTGGATTACAACCTATTAAAAATTAAGGGATCAAATAATTAATTTTCTTTATTTATATAAAAAATTTAACCTGATATATTATTACTTATGAATAATGTATTCATTTCCAAAATGAGCTTTCTAGATTATTTGTTTGGATTTGAATTTTTTTTTTCAAATTTAAGTTTTTCCCGTCAAATCTTGATTTTCCTCACCATATATTGTGTTGAAAGGTAATTTTAAGAAAAAAATCATTTCAAAAAATAATTAGATTCAAGAAATTTATTTAAAATGAATTTAATGATTAAAGATTCCAATTAAACATAACAATTGTAAGTAATAATAACAATTAAATAATGTTTATTATTTAAGCCTTTCAAAACATGTTGGGTGGAAGAAAACATGCTCCCACGACCACCGGTGCGATTCACGATGCCCAAAATCTTTAAATAATGCGTAAGTATTAAGAGAATATTTAAATTATTGAGCAGTTCATTTTAATTCTGTATGCAATAATTTGTTTGTATTATATGATTATTCAATTAAATTGTATATCTTTTATGTTCTTTATCAAGTAACACTTGGGTTTAGGATCGGCTAAGGCATGGATTAAAGAAAATTAATTTTCTGGCCATGGCATGGCTACCATGCTTCTTAGGATTGCTCACTTTTTTTAAAAAAAGGCAAATGTGAACTTTCGTTTTCGTTTTTGTTTTTTAACTCCACACTGTTTTATTTTATTCTCTTAATCATATAAAATATTTTTTTCCAATTTTTTAAGTTTAATATTATTATTTTCAATTTGAAAATTGCAATTTGAAAGATTCATTAATAAAAATGTTGGCATTAAATTTTTAAATGTTAACAAAAATATTTTCAAATATTAATATATTAAGTTAAAATAATAATAATTTACACAAAAATTATCATTTTAAATTAATATGATTATAGTTAGAAGATTGAAAAGTTATTTTATAAAATTAAAAAATAAGTTAAAATTTTATATAAAATTACAGAATGAAAAATGCTCTTTATACAATTTTTTAATTTAAAATTTTGCGGTGGCCAGGGTCATGCTTCTTATGACTTGTGCCAAACAATTAACGGAAAACGGCCCATAGTTTTCTTTATAATTGCGAATATTAAATGCCAAAAAAAAAAAAAAAAAAGCTTTTCCCCTTATTTCGGCCGGCGATAAAAGCTCTTCCTTAGACGCCCGCGGCTCCCACTCCGCCACTCTCGCTACGCTTTCCGCTTCGCATTCGCTGTCTCAACTCCGAATAAAACCCTCGCCCCTCGGCGTGCCGTCGCCGCCTCCCTCCATCACTCCTCCGTCGTGCTGCACCGATCTGAAATCTCAAGTGCAACTCTCGTCCTCGCTTCTCGACGCCGTTTCTGCCCTGGTCGAGTTTCAGTCTTCACACCGTTCTTGCTCCAGCGTCCAGGTGCGTCCTTCGCCAGTTCTTCCCCAGTATTTTCTTTGGGTGGTGATTATATGAGCTTGCTCCGTTACAGATCTGTCTGAATTTGAAACCATAGAACTTAGAACCTGTTGCTATTTAATCCTGTTTCGTCCCCCCGGGCTATGATTTTTTCCAGCCGTGACTTTTGCCATCTGAATAAGCAATCAACGAACATGTCAATATAAATAAAGTACACCTACAAGTTAATAGCAAATCCACTTTGCTTCATGAGTGGCCTTTGTTTCTGACTTTTTCACTTCATTGAAAGCTTGAAGCTGAAAAAAATAAAGAATAATTTTAATGTACATGTTTTATGTAATTGAGCCCAGAGTACTCTAATCTCAAAAGTGCAGCTATTTAAAGATGATGAACCGAACTCAAAATTTAAGAGATTTCTAGTATTTTAGTTATAATTAAATTTAATGTTTTTTCATGATTCAAGTTTATAATAATGGTTATGAATTGTGATGGTTTTTTTTTTTAAGCAGCATGGCTGTGATGGTGTTTGAACTTTGAAGTTTGAATTTGTATTATTATCAATTAACTTGTATACGTGTGGTTGTATCAATAAATTGTGAATTGCATTATATTTAAACTTGTTAATAGTTTTATGGTGTTTATTATTTGTATTACATATCATTTATACTGACAACAGTAGCGGCGGAAGTGCAAGTTTTGCATTTTCTTTTTTAGAAAGCAAAAAAGGAAAAAAAAAAAAAGAAAAAGGTCATTGCGAAGAATTTAAAATTTTTTAGAAAAATATTTTTGGCATTTGATTTTAAATTATAAGTCTAATTTCTAAAGTGCGACATCTTAAACGAGATTATAAAGAATTAATTGAGGAGTGAGCTTTTTACCTTGCAATTCAATCTAAAAAAATTACATCACAAGTTTAAAATAAAAAAAAAAGACATAAAACTACAAAAGAAAAGTGAATGGTATTAAAAAATAACTTTTTTAATGTTAAATTTTTATTTTTGAACATTATTCTATAACACGAATAGAATCTATGTTAATAACTGAGCAGTCGGACGCTGAACTGGTAGAATCTAGGTTTTTGTTCTCTCATATTTTCCATAAATAATGATAGGTAGACATTTTTCTTTTACAATAGATCACCTGAAATCAATAGCAACAGGGAGACAAAATTTTAAGCAGAAAAGCCTTATCAAGATTGTGATTTTTCTTGGTTAACCAAAGAAGACTGTTATTATCGACTCGTCATTACATTGAAAGTCAAAACTCCAGGATCAGACTTGGGTAGGAGGAGTTTAGCCCTTACATTGCTGAAAAGATTGTGCTGCCACGGTTTTGGACCTTGGAGCTCCGAAACAGATAAAAAATGGCGGCTTCATGCTCTCTCACCTTCTCATCCAAAACTCCGAGAATTCTTCCAATGCATGGATTCCTCAATCCCAAAACCCAGACATCCAACATCGATTGTAGATTCAACTACATTACCAAGCCGCCCATCCTGCGCGCGTTCATGCCGTTGAGCAAACCCATAGCCCGTCGTCAAAGCACAATTCGATGCCTATTCACGGGCATCGTTGAAGAAATGGGCACAATCAAGCAGCTACGTGTCGCCGATCACGGCGGATTCGACATGAAGATAGGAGCAAAAACCGTTCTCGAAGGCGTAAATCTTGGGGACAGCATCGCCGTCAATGGTACCTGTCTTACAGTGACCAACTTCGATCTGAAGGCCTCTGATTTCATGGTTGGGTTGGCTCCGGAGACGCTTAGGAAAACTTCTCTGATCGAGTTGGAAGCGGGATCGCTGGTCAATTTGGAAAGGGCAGTGACCCCCACCAGCAGAATGGGTGGGCATTTTGTTCAGGGACATGTGGATGGCACAGGGGAGATTGTTTCGATGGATCCAGAGGGAGATTCGTTGTGGGTCAAAGTGAAGACAACGAAGGAGTTGCTGAAATTTATTGTACCTAAAGGTTTCATTGCTGTGGATGGGACTAGTTTGACTGTGGTGGATGTGTTTGATGAAGAAGAGTGTTTCAATTTCATGCTGGTCGCTTACACCCAGCAGAACGTGGTGATTCCTTTGAAGAAAATTGGACAGAAGGTAAATGTGGAGGTCGATATTCTTGGCAAATATGTGGAGAGACTTCTTAGCAGTGGCTTCGTCGACTCCATCAAAAAAAATCCCTCATATGCTGAAAGCTGCTGAATTTTAGCTTTGTGTACATGGCCTTCCATTGAACTACAAGCATGTCTCTATACCTTTTAGTTGAAATTGTTATTTTTATCACGGAAAAAGAACACTCGTAGAATATTTTCTCAACTGTATTTAGCCTTTAGGTGGCTAATTTGAACTCCATTTGACTCAAACTGTGATAACATGTTAATGTGCATTTTGCAGTGGTCATGTAATTTAAGGCAATGAATAAAGGGGTGAGTCTTTTGAGCTGATGAAGTATTTCTATGTCGATATCTGTTTGTGCGTCTGACAAGTTTGTAGATTCATCGACCCAAGAACGAGTAATATGGCTATACAAGCCTTAGTAGTAAATTGTGAATCGAGGAACTTTTTAAAATTTTCTTATGTTTGTGATGTGAGCTCCTAAACTTGATAAAATCCAAGAAAAAATATAATTTTAAGTCTTTACACTTTACTCGAATTTTGTTATAATTCTCGCATTTTTTTTCGATGTTTTAAGTTCTTATACTTTTTGTTTTTCGGTGTTTTGAGTTCTTAAATAATTAAAGTGTAAGAACTTTGTAGGGATTTAAAATGCTGAAAAATAAAAGTGTAGAGACTTAGAGCATAAAAAAAAAGTATAGGGAGCATATGATAAAATAAAAGCAAGTGTAGGAATTTAAAATTATATTTTTGTAGATCTCAACTTGATATTAGCCACTTGAATTAATTAATTTTTAATCGGGTTTTGTCTTCATGCCTTGCTTTGTCCAAAAGCTTGATCAGCCGATAGATGCCGGGAAAGGAACTTCGATTTGATATATTGAAGTCTTTCACCACTGGCATTTGACTATTTGAGCTTGATGAGTCTGATTTCATTGTCTATCCTGCTCAGCTAAAAATAAAGAATGGTGAACACAGAGTTCCATCATGATGGTGATATATAGATACAAAGAGTTCCATTATCAAGTCCAACATAAAAAAACAAAATGAAAAATCGTGAGACATCAAAATTTTATATTTAAAGCAGTGAAAAATATTGCCTTGGCCCTGGCTGGTAACAGTAAGGTCTTGAGAACAAACTCACCTAATTGGTATATATAAAAAAAAAATACTAAATCACTTAGACCTAAAATTTTACAGCAGATTATGACAAAAATGGAAATTTAGAAACTTTTCAACGTCTTACTGGTATATAGGAATCCAAACATCTGGATTATTGGATGTGGTTAGTAAACCAATCATCTAATAGAATGTGGTGCCCTAGGAAGTGAATACTATTTTTCCCTACTGCGTTTCTTCAAACATCACATACATAGGCCACCCAACTTAAGAAAAGAAGAAGAAGAAGAAGCCCCAAAGCCTGCAATTCGTGAGAGCTACACAGAATGCAGTATCTGGTAAAGAAGCAATGAATTTTTACAATAGAAATAGTCCTAGAGTTGTAAACGAATGTGACTTCACAGACTTTTTTATGTAGCATTACTTCAAAACCACCTACTATTGCATATGGGAAAAGCAAAGAGCTAGGAATGGAGGTTAGATAGTTAACAAACCAGGACATTCAGTATGTGCCAAGCATTCCAGCCGAGATAGTAATGGTTGCTTGTAATTCCCTTAAATTAATGAGTGTTAGATTATTTCAAACAACGGGGATGCAAGAACATTTTCTTATAGTCCAAATATGGAAGAGTTCACGATGAAGAGATGTGAAACATGATAAGTGAAGTGATAAAGTACTAAATAATACCTGCAAGGATATCGTGACCTTTGATCTTATAATGCCAATTATTCTAACCTTTCCTTATAAGATCAAAGCAATCCTCTTAGAATTATGGCCGGACACTAAATCTCCCAATAAGAATTCAAATATTGGTTTGCTGCATTACGAGGGTCCAATCCATTTCACTAGACTCAACCTTCATTGACAAAGATTTTCAAGTTTTAATACTTCATTTTGTAGTGACATACAATCATTTTTTTTTTCAAATGAAGTGTCAGCAACATAGACCTCTGAAAATCTGTATTGGAAATTCCAAATCTTTTGAAATATTTTCCCTTATATTCCAAATATCAATATCATTGGGGCTAAAATAGAGTTGCCAAGAAAACAAGTCTCAAAGAAGATACAGATGAAATTGTTTAGTAAGAGAATCTAAATATCTATGAGGTGTCTGACTCTTTTTTCAACCAATTATGCCATTATTTAATTTCTATGTCTGAGATATTTGATAGGCCAAGAAAAATTAAATAGGGAGAATGGCAATGAGGACTCTTAGAAGAGAAAAAACTATGTGAGGGTCGAAAATAACTGAATGTTCATCTATATACCAGTGAATCGATGAAATTATAGTTGTGTATAGATGAATCTTCAATTGTTTTTTATTCTCAGTGCTACTCTTTCTCCTCTGATGCCATCATTGCCATTCTCCCAATTAAAATCTTGTCAACGAGGGCTTGCTTTCACGATCAACAACCACTGAGAGGAGATGGATGTTAATACAACATAAAGGATGGAGATAAATAAAAAAAGAAGTCCTACATTCTACCTTGTATTGAAATCTCAATCCTTTTTTATTATTTTCCATTTATGTTTGTACAAACAATAATTTCTTGCATGAATTTTTTATTGCACACATGTGTTTTAATATTGAGGACAATTCTATTCGAGATATAGTCGAATATTAAATGTCAGGACCTTTCCTGATGAGTGTTCAAACTTTGGTTCGCTATGTTATAATTGACTAGATTCTCTACTAGATTAAACCTTTATTGGTTGGGTAAGTTTTTTTTATTTCAAACAAATTAATTATTGTAAAATTTTCATACACAGGCTTGAAAGGAGTATTCTAAATTGTCTTAGTACCCATTGGAGGAAAGAGGTAATGTAAAAATACCTAATATGTAAAATGAGAAGAACAAGCCTCCATAAGGTGTAATTCTGATAGACAGGTAGAGAATAAAAAAGCCATTGGAGACAAATATATAACTAACAAGTAGCCAATGGCCTTATAACCTAGTAACATGTAAACATTTCTATAATTGGAAGGTTGCAGTTCAATCCCACTTGTAATCTTAGTCATTAGTGCTTGCCCCTCTAATTCAAAAGAAAAAAAAAACTAACGGCCTATATATACCAACAAATCATTTTTAATGTTGTTTTGATCTAAATGTTTATCTATATATTTATTTATGTAAATAATTCTTGTGTGAATTTATTTTATTGTGCACAGGTGTTCTCCTTTAGAGGCAATTCTGTTTGAGACATAGCTGAATATTAATATGAGCAAATCTTCCAATGAGGATTTAAATCTTGGTTCTCCATATTATAATGACCTACCCCTTGTTGGTTGCATAGTTTTTATTTTAAACAAATCAATGATTATGAAATTTTCATATGCTAGCTTGAAAGGAGTATTCTAAGTAGTGTCTTACACTATTGGAGGAAAAGAGGTAATGTGAAAATACCTAATATATGATGAGAAAAACAACCTTGACAAGGTGCAAATTAACAAACAGGTAGAGAATAAAAAAGTCATAGAGAGTAGAACTATTTGTGTGTGCCAGATAAAGCTATATGAGTAATGTTTCCTCTGAATTGAGATATTTATATTAAAAGTTGCTTGTTGTTAAGAACAAAATAATAATGTTTCAATTTTAAGAATCTTTGAGAATAAAATATTACTATTTTATAATGGTGCATAATTAAATCCTAAAGGTATTTTTTTAAAAATTTCTTATGATCTCAATAGAGGAATGAGAATAAAAGTTTAAGAATGACCTTTATGAACTCATTAAAAAAGAGGTTATGAATTCTTATGAAAATAATTTAAAGCACAGCAAATTAATCTTTAAGGCAATGCTTGTGGTGATGATTTACTTTCATACAAAGGTTATAAATTATGAGATTTGAGGAGAGATGCTAGTATTTCAATGATAAGAGCATGTGTATGGGAAAAATTAAGATTGTTGGCATAGGAAAAAATAACTAAGAAGTTAGAGGAGGAAGTATTATATATAAAGAACTAAGAAGTGTTATAAAAAGAAATAGAGCTAGTAAAACTATATTCAATTTCAAGGCACTTCCTTTTCATGCTCATTTTTGCACTCTTAGCCATGTTCTTCTTTCATGGTTCTTTATAGTTTCGTCTACTCACTGTGAGCTCCTCACCATGGTTTCATCTCCTCATCATGGTTTTGCTTCATTTGCTATGATCTCTATAATGACTTATGCAAACAAGGATCAACCTTGGCTACAAACCTCTTAAAAACAAAAACCCTTGGATTGGGATCCTAAAAATAGATTATAAAACAACAACCCTTGAAAACACTTCAAATTAAAGGAGGAATTATTGCTAAAACATGATAAAGGTTTAGCACTGAGAAAGAATTAAAATAAGGGAAAAATACCAATATAATAAAGCTGGAGCATTTTACCACGATTAAAGAACCATCTATTGAAGAAACCTTGCACAACACACTGTTGTGGTCAAACTCCAAATCCATTGCAGGTAACACTCTACAATGTCATTTGCCATAGCCAATTGGCGTAACAGCATAGAATTATGTAGAATCTAACTTCAATGCACAAATCTAACTTTTAATGTAAGGTCTCCCTTAACTTAACCACATTTAACTCCATAACTAAGGTAATCAAAGGATTAATTCTCAAAGGATTACCAAAATTGTAAAATTACATAAAAGAGAAAAAATTCTGAAATCATTTATAATAGGATCCCAAAGTTCAATTTCAATCACTATC
>NW_026555639.1:0-55903 GCF_029017545.1 Prosopis cineraria | reverse complement strand
ATATTCATGAATGATAAAATCAAGAATCTGACTTGAAATTGCAATATGAAAGAAAAAAGAATAAAAAATTGTACTTAGTTTTTAATATATAATATTGTATCTTAAAAAATATTGAAACTAAATCTAAGTATATATAAACAAAATCGAGCCAAATTAATCTTGATAAAATAAGCAATCAAGTGTAATTTTCTTATACAAATCGATTGGAGTGTAATTGATGTTTTGAACAAAATCGAATCAAGCCACATTTTTATCACTCTTACTTTTTTTTAATCAATGATTATTCTTACTTTCAAACCGTATAAATAAATAAATATATATATATATGTATGTATGTATGTATGTATGTATATCTATTTTTAGAAAAGTAAATGAAAAATAATTTATTTTATAAAATCAAAAAAACAATATGGATGTGATTTTAATTTAAAATCAAATTTATTGAAGCACATGATCACTACCGATGATGGCTACTTCTCATTTTTCAATATATCTTAGGAAAAATTAATTTAGCAGTTCTTATAGCTTTCTTCATTTTTAAATTAAATTTTATATAAATTTTTATTTTAATTAATTCTTATAGTTTTGATCAAGTTGATCTTAAATATTAAAATTAATAATAAATTATTAACTTTCTGGAAAAAAAATTTAGAATTTATAGAAAATAAATTTAATAGTTTTGGCCAACATCAAACAAAGAAATTTGATTCAATACAATATTTACATTTTTATTAACTTTTGTCAAAATTTTATATGTACTAAAAATTGTTTAAAACAACCAAATTATATAAATTTTAAATTTTAAAAATTATATAGTTAGTTATAAAGTTCTGTTATCTTTTAATAATATAAAAGTTCTAATTTTATTCTATTAAAAAAATCGATGATTTAAACCTTTAGGAATTATAAAATATAATGGATAAAACTATAAAATTCAATTAAAATAAAATAAGTATAAAAACTTTATTTAAGATGAGAGAAACTAAAGACTTATATATATATATTTCTTATGTAAGAGAGGACCACATGCGACTATCTCTAAGGGAAGATTTCATGAGGGGAGCTATAAGTAGAGGAAGACAACGGTAGAGTGGTAATTTGACAGGAGGAATGTGAACCGTTTGGATTCACAGTGAGAGAGACATTTGTAAGTTTGTATAGATTAAGAAACATGTGCGGGTGGATGAGACTTGGGAGGCTAGGACGGTCTGAGTGGATAAAGACAAAAGTCTCTGGTCGGCAAACATGGGCTGCTCGTGGGCCCTACCTTGGGCCTTGAGTCCCACAGACGCGCCTCTAAAGTTTCAAAAAAAAGCTACAAAAGACATCATAAAATAAACATATATAGATATATATATATATATATATATATTACACACACACACCCTACAAGGATGCCCCTGCACTGCTTCACACATGGTTTTCTTTTTCTTCCCACCGTTCCTTTTTATTTAGGCTTGATTTTTAAATATGTAAAGTTTTTTTTAACTATTTTTAAGATTTTTTCTGTTCTTTCCTCTTTTTTTCCATCTAAATGAAAGATTAGAAAAATTGGTTCAAGAAGCTAAGGTTGCATTTAAATTGATGAGTTAAATTTTAAATTTTAAATTTATATATTTAAAATAATAAAATTTAAAAGTAAAAGATAAAAGAACTAAGATTTAAAGATAAATAAAGATTAGAATGACAAACTTACTTTATTTTTTAATAAGTGAAAAGGAGGATAAGAAAGAAAGATGTGAGAGAACAGGCCACCAATACTAAAAATGTGAAAATTTAAAGGGATGAAATAGAAAAAATTTCAAATAATTTGGATCTAAGAAAATAAAAAATTATAAAGAAGTTATGATAAAATATGTATTTGAATTTAGATAAACCAAATACATAAATTTTTATATATTCAAATGAAAGATTTACTTTTAATCTAAGTCCGATGCATCCAAACTCACCATAAAATAATTTACCAAATATTCAAAAATTTGGCCCTCATGTTAAAAATAGTTTATTTTTATTTCAATAAATTTTCTTAAATTAATGAAGAATTCAAGATAAAGATAGTCTCCCAACTGTTATAATGCGAAAAAAAAGTTACTCCCTTAATTTAAAAATTGTAAAACATTTTTTAAGGAGTATATGTTCAACAATATAAAATATTTTTAAGTTTTTTGAAGTGTAAATTATTATTTTTTTTCAAAATACCTCTATTGATGAATGACTTTATATTTATCATAGGTTATTTAATAAGGCAAACATAAAAAGATATGATTAGTTTAAAAGTAAATAATTACTTGTTAGGAGGTGAGATTCAGTTAAAAATAACTTACATTTTTAAATTGAGGGAGTATTATTTAAAAATTTTAAATTTAGACTATTTATTAAACTTGCCACAGAGACCATGGCGACAAGGATTATCTTTTTTTTTATGTATTTTTTGTTTATTTCACTATTCAATTTTTTTATTTTTGAAAATTTAATATTTTGGAAAATTGAAATTATGAATATTAGGATAATATCAAAAAATTGTGCGTGTGAGAAATTAGTTTAGTGGCAAAGATATTAAGTCCAACGAAATAAAGTTATTAAAGTATTTGGGGTCATACTTTTGATCATTGTTTTAGACGGACACCACCGTCCCCAGCTTACTTTAATGGAGATGAGAAAAGACGATAGACTAATTGAGTACGAAATCTTGAAAAATATCTTGAAATAAGGCCAATGAAGCTTTCAAAAATTATTTAAAATCTTTTCAAAATTACAGTTTAGGGATGAACATTTGGGAAGTCTATCCTGAATTCGTAATGTTGTCAGAACTCAGAAGGAAAAAATAAATTTAAGGAAAAAAAAAGGATGTAATTATGGAATTTTGAACTGGATGGGGAAAAAATTTTCTTTAAGATTTTATCTTCTTAATTAATTATTTTTTTTTTTCTCTCTCGTTTCTTAGGTTTACTATTCAAATGACTTTTCCTTGTGAGCCAACCGACACTGAACCCCCCATTCTACTTTTGGTTTGCATCTAACTTTGATTTTTTTAAAAAAAAAAATTTACTTCAAATATTTTGTTTAATTTTTTTTAATATTTGGAGAATTTGGACACTATAATTGTGTGTGGCGCCCCATATTATTACTAATATTTGTTTTCCAGTCTTAATGGATGGATAACATGTTTAATTAATGGAATACAATTATACAAGGAATGGATGAGACTCTCTCTCCATGTTTTGGATTTATTGAAGTCTTAATGATAATATTTTTACTGGTATTTTTTCCATTAAAAATTAGACATCTTAATATTTTCAAAGAGTCCTCATTTACTTTTTCTTGAATTTTTAAATTAATTATAAATTTTTAAAATCAGACATGACAACCATCATAACTATATTATTTATTGCGGTGAATGAACCCTCAAAATCAGACCATTTTTAAAGGTTAGAGTTTGGTAATTGAGCTGAGATGAAAGTGCTATTGTGCTATGACGTTCAAGGGTCAATTTCCACAAGATCAAAGCTTATAATATTGAGGTATGTTAATTATCTTGCTCCATCATCCCACTTCATTGTGCTTTAAGATTTCTAAATTATAATTTTGTTGATTAGGAAGAGATATAGCAAGTTGGGTACGTAGGAATCCTTTAGGGTTAAAATTTCTCTAAATGCCCAATTTTGTAAAATTTTGTGTTAATTGGAGTTCACTTGAGTTATTATTTCTTACTTGAAGTTCTTACTTGTATGAATGTAAGACCAAGTTATCAACTTGAAAAGTTTCATATGATTAGTATGAAAGTAGTTGGAATGATATTTGTAGGCCTTAAATATAATTATGAACTTGCTGGAAATGTTAGTTTTGCGTGGATCTTGATTGATGTGAATATTTTACTTAAAGAGGGTCAATATATAGTTGAGGTGAGAATTTGAAAATGATTGTGATATTGGCACTTAATAGAGAGATATTTATTGCTATGGGTTGAAGGATGACTATTGTAAATGCTTTTTTTTTTTGGTGATATTTTATTGATCTAGATAATAAAACTTTTAATATTTTGAGTTTGTCTCAGTAATCAATTGAGTTTCTTAAATTTAATTTTTTATCTATTTAGTAGCTCACATGTTCTAATATTATCATATTAGTCCTTTCAGTTTTAGAACATAAATTGATTGATTGACTGACTCTCAAATTAATCTAATATGTAAATATATTAATGACTTAACATGTATATGTAATTAAATAATAATGAATTAGCTTTTAGCCCTCAAATCAATTTAATTTTTATCATTATAGTATTGTTTTGCTTTGTTTTTTGTTTTATTAAATTATTGGGTTTGTTTTTCTCTACTCAAACAATTACACTTTTTTTCATTAATTTACATAAATACTATATCAATGCTCCATTAGGAAAAATGATAATTATAGACCTTATAAAGATTTAATGATAATTGAAGACCTCAAAATATTAAAGTTCTAAAGAAAGATCATGGTTTTTATTTGCAATTAAAATATTTCTAATAATAGAAATAACTAATAAAAATGCCATTCATGAATTTAAGAAAAGTTGATTGTGAATTTAAAAAATGTTACTTGTGAATATATGAAAAGTCAATTTTGAAAATGAGCATATAGTTTCATGAATAAATATATCGTCACTTGTAAATTTAAGGATAACCATTGATGAATTTTTAAAATATTATTTGTGAATTTATAAAAAGTTAGTTGTGAATGGATATTCAAAAATATAATAAAATCCTTAAATAATTAATTTACTACAATTAAGACTAACGTGTAACATCCTAGATTTATATTCTAGGAATTTCTTGTGCTTAAAAAGGTATTTTGATTAAATTAAATAAATTATTGTTGATGGTATTTTAAAAGACTAATGTAGCCAATGGATTATTAAACAGTCATAGAAGAGAACTAGATCAGTGTTTGACTAGGCTATGTCACAGAGAAAAGCCCAAAACAAGTGTGAGATTCTTTGTGTTATGCGTCATAGCGTATGTGCAAATTATGCATTTATCAATTCGTAAAATCAGACAAAAAAATGAGAAGTGAGATAGAGAGAACACGAGGAAGTGACGAGAGATGATCAATGGGTGCTAGGACTCAAACTTGGGATTACTTTGGAAGTATTTAGAGCAAGATTTAGCTTTAGGTAAGCTTCATACACCTCTCCTTCTCCCTATATTTAAACTTTTTGAGGATTAGGGTATTGTAGGGCTGTGATTTTGTGTTTTCTTATACAATGGTTGAACATGTTGCTTTAGTTAAGGTCTTGAGAAGTTATATTAAGCTTATAAACCTAAATTTATGGATTATATGATGATAATTTAGAGTTGTTGGTTAGGGTTTAGACAAACCTTAAGAAGAAATTAGATAATTGAGAGTAATGTGGGTAATATAATGGTATTGTTTAAGTGTTTGGATGTTAAATTGAATTAATAAAGTGTGTTGGAAGAATGATTGGGGCTAAATTGAGGTTTTAGGTAAAATAAATACCTACATTTGTGTTATAAATGGGGTGATTATAGTATGTGGATTGACAATTAGGGGTTTAATCTTATAGATTAGCCTTTAATCGAGCATTTTGGTACTAGTGAACATGTGTGGAGCTGTTGGTTGACCACAGTAACTCTTTTAGTGACAAAGAGTTGAGGTAACTAGATTGTCTAATCTCTCTTTTTGTGTGTTGGATGATTGTGTGTTAGATTTTAAAGTTTATGTTTTAATTTTATACTAGCATAATAGTAATATGAAATTATGATTTTGAAGTTATATGAAGTGGAATGAAAAGTTGTTTTCATGTTTTAGTATTTAGAAAGTTAAATTCTATTTTTATGTATAATTATTTGCAAAATTTTATGATTTAAGTGAAAATGAAAATTTGTGATAAATTATATGTTGTGATTATGAGTTGAACCATCAAGCATGATTGGCATAATCATTATGAAAGAGTGGGAGTTCACCGTAGTGTGTTGTTGGGAAACATTGTTTGAAAATTTATATGGTACATTAGCATCATGGAGGCCCCAGTACTCAATGCTATATTGTTTGGAAATCTTAATATTATGTGAGGTAGATTAAGCATCAATACCCCTAATATTCATAGACAAGGTGAATCTATGGTCTATAGTGGGCAAAGGCAATTTTAACTGAGGCTAACTCCTACTAATGGTGAGTTTAGGCCAGTCCAAGCACATGGATTTGGTCCTATCGAGTTGTCAACCTACAGATTCAGTCAGAAGATATAACGAGGGTATAAAATAGTATGTTGATCATGTATATCATACTATAACTATATGTGTGGATTTATGTGACTTATTACATGTTTTATTATGCCACTTCACATACGCACAAACTGTTGTCACACACAAGTAATTAATTAGACTATTTAGTTATTAAGTCCTTAACTTACCCCATGATTACATTTTACAGGTGAAGGCTTCGATAAAGGCACAGGAAAGGAAGGTGCGATTGAATATCAAGAAGACTAGCTAGTGATTGTATAGCCCCTTTTATTTATTTTGGTTTGTAGCGAACGTTGTATGCATATGCCAACTTAAGCCATATATTATTTTGTGACACACTTACATGATTATTGTTGTTAACTGTGGATATTTTGGACTAAGATGTTATGTTTGTGTTGTGATGGCTGTGAGAGGTCGAGATATTAGTGCAAATACTAGCTTTATAGTAATTTATATGTTAGTTTGGCCATAGAAATGGTTAAGTGTATAATACCCCTTGTGGAATTTATGTTGAAATTGGGGTATTGGGGTTTTGTTGATCAAATCTTGTTTGGACTATTGTTATTGTGGTTAGAATATTTTTATAGGTTGTTTGTGATCCATTTAAGTTGGTTCAAGTGATTCCACGGCTATTAGTATTTGGTTTAGGAGTTTAGACACCTCGCTAGTGGTTTTGAAAGAAAAAGTATTATTTTGGGTTTGGGTGATCAAATTTTATTTGGATTAGTGTATTAGTATGAGACCGGCGCCAATAGCTAGGTAGCTTTAAGGGTTACATGTGGATATTTGAATAGCTCAAATCAAACGTTAGATAGTGAAATAGTGCACTTCGAAAGTTGGCTCAGAGAGTTGTCATAACAACAGTTTACAGGAGATGCGCACCACAATGCAAGGCACAGAGAGGGACGTTTTCCTCTATGCAATCTACATCAACGGATGAAGCGCTGTGCTGCAACGCACGTTGCCTCTGTGGCTAAAAACCTTTAGTTTTGCTTAATATCTTCATGTGATAAATTCTCATGCTTTTGTTCTTTTATATATTTGATTTTAAACTATAGTTTAAGCTTAAACAATCTTTCAAAAAGGTTTTTTTTAAGATTTTGTTTCGTAAATACTTTTAACCCTTAAATTACAATAACTATTTATGGGATTAATGCAATCTTGGTTATCATAACATTTCATGTTTGGTGTTTTGTGTGCTTGGTAATGTTTAGGATGACGTTACATGATGGACATTTCAAATATTTACAAATGAAATTTCTTAAATTCAAAACTCAATATTCCTAAATCATAAGTCGTGCATAAATTTATAACACTATCTATTCATTTACAATTAAATTTTCATAAATTCATCGATAACTTTCCTAAAATTTATAGGTGAGTGTCATTTAATCCATCAATGATAATATATAAATTCATAAAATTATTTATCCACTCACAATTGACTTTTCATTAATTCACAAGTAATATTATTGAAATTTATAATTAACTTTATTTAAATTCATGAGTTACATATGATTGGTTGTTTTAATATTTTTTTATTTTTTTAATTACAAACAAAGGCCATGATTCTTCAAATGATTTGTAATTGTCATTTTTCCATTCCGTTTTATTTGTGTCAACAAATTTTAACAATGTTATATTTTCTTTAAACAATAAAGATTTAATTAATAATTGATGCAAATTTAGGGGTCAAATTGATAAAAATTAATTTTGATAAATTAAAAATCTCATTATCTCTTTCTTTATGACCTTAACTTTTTTGTAAAAAAATGGGATAACATAATTTTTAGTCTCTAAAGTAGTAATTTTTTTTGAATCATCAATACAATACAATTTTTATGGTTTATTTAGTTAATAAATTAGAGGGATCAAATTATATTAAAAAATTATAAAAACTAAGTTATTCTAAGTCAAGAAATTATAAAAACTAAGTTATTTCAAATTAAAGTTCAAGACAAAATGGATAATTAAGACAAAGTTTTGAGAAGAAAGTTTAAGAACTAAACCATTTGGAAACTTCATATTTCACATCCCAAAAGTATTTTTTTATTTTTGAGATGTGGAATATTGTTTGGGATGATTTTTACAATTGAAATGTACTTTGAAAAAGGATTTTCAAAATGGCTTGAAATTGAAAAAATCAAAAGCTCACTTTTTAAACGTGAATGTGGACATGTGAGCATTAATAAGTGATACCTAATATTACAACTGACCATGATACCCTCATTGTTTTTTCCTTCTTCTCATGCAATTGGCTTTGGCTCAAATAATAGCTCAAAAATTTTGCTCCATACTTATCATAATTATGCTTTCATTATATAAATTTTAGTTTAATTTTCATTTTTTTAACAACCACGGACAGCAACAGAAATTCAAGAGAAGAGTTGCAACTTCAACTATATCACATCTTACACTCAAACTTTTTTCTTCAAGGAGAAGAAATCATGGTTTCTCATCTCAATGGCAACAATAGGATAGAGAAGAAATTCCACACTAAGACACAAACAAAGAAGGGAGAAGACACATTAGAACTCAACAGCCATAGAGGAAAATAAACTCACAACTGTACCTCAACATTGGCGGTTTACAGCAAGCACGGTGCAGGGATGAGGAAGATGAGGCTTGCAACTGAATAGAGGAGGGAAAGACTCGCTAGCAAAATCCTGTAGCTCCGGCGACTTAGCTCACCATACAGTAGCGGCACAACAAACAGGGAAGACAGGACAAAGCTGAGAGAACGACAGTAGAAGGCTTGAGCTAAATAACATTGAAGAAGTAGAAGAAGAGTAACGACAGCAAGCTCACGACAAAGTTGAGGCCCTCACTAGCAATGCTATGATGATGGAGAAGGGAGAAGGAACTGACAAAGGGTGGGAGGATGATCAAAGCTTTGTCTTTGTCGATGGGTTCTAGAGAAATTGGAGAAGAAAATGAGGAGAAAATGACACGCATTAGTTCTTTTTTTTTATGCAGATAAGGGGGCAAAACGGTAAATATGATCACAAGTTAATTTTTTTCCAATATTAAATTTTGTATTTTTTATTCTTATTATTTAATATTCTAATTTTATGTTATTTTAAATTTATTTCACATTTTTTAAACATTTTTACTATATTATATTTGTATGATAAAAATTATAAATTATCATAAATTAATGTCCTTTTTAGTCATTACATATTTAAAAGTACATTTTAAAAGCACAAATATTTATTAATCCAAATAATTTTTAATTTGCTAAACTGACTTTTAAAAATTATATCCAAATATAAATTTTATTATAACAACTAACTTTCACCAAACTAACTTTTGTCAAATAAATTTTTATTAAACTGAAAACCAAACACACACTAAGTTGTTTGCTTTCTTTAAGAAAATATGCATGAATTTTTTTTTTAAGAATTAAGTTCCAAAATGTATACAAGATGAATATATATATATATATATATATTTATTTATTTATTTATTTATTTACATGAATATTGATATATTAATACAATATGATTGCTTTTGCAAATGGCAAAACACACGAGAGACAGATTTAAAGTGACTTTGGACAAAACGAAGTGGTTTTGGTTGTGGACTCCAGAAATTCCTCCACAGAGAAGGATCTTACTTAACCACTCATTGTAAAGCAAGTGGCGTGCCATGCACGTGGCATATCATTCAAAACCTTTTCTGTAAAAATCTAGATCTCCTTGAGACTTAATCATGAAATTAAGGACGTACTATCTTTCAAGTGATTAAATTATCATCAAGTTGAAAATCACTCTCTCGTTATCTTTAACCCCACCTTAGCCTCCTCTCTTGTCGTCTTTATTGAATATAAAAAAATTATTATCACTTTTTTGGCCAAAAAACATTATCATTTTGCAAGGAAAAAAATGCCTCAGGACTGTCTAGGACAATCTTTCGAGGGGCTTTTTATTTTTTAATGTAAAAAACTCATTAACCCCTATAAAATTTAACACATTTCTAACTCTATCTTTATTAAATATATATATTTTAATAATATTCACGTAATCTTATTTATAAGATACTTTTAACATATTTTATCGCAATTAAAAAAAATTTAAAATTTATTAACTTTATCTAAAAGTTAATAATTTCTTAACTTTGCCTTTAGTTCTTCTGATCCAAAATATAATCATTTTTTCTCAACTAATTTTAGTTTAAAATATAAGTAACGTAGTATATGTAAATTTTTTTCCCTCAACTAATTTTAGTTCAAAATATTAATAATCTAATACATTTAAAATTTTTTTTCCCATTTTATCCCTTGTAATTATTAATTTATATATTTGTATAAATATATTTCTCACCCATCATAGAGTACATTGATAATTGGGACTATAATAAAAAGGAAAACAAATATATATTTTTATAGGAATGAGGACTTTATTGGTGTGTAATTTTTTTTTCAAAAACTATTTATATTTTGAACTAGAGGGAGTACTAAATATATATGCTTTAACAGCATATTTTCTACACTTCAACATTTAATGAAAGTCAAATGAAAAAATTTTATAATAAAAATTTAA
The DNA here is from genome assembly GCF_029017545.1 of Prosopis cineraria. Lineage (NCBI taxonomy): Eukaryota > Viridiplantae > Streptophyta > Magnoliopsida > Fabales > Fabaceae > Prosopis > Prosopis cineraria. The sequence goes on along the minus strand of NW_026555639.1, from coordinate 45,120 downwards.
TGAGATGACTTATAAATAGAACAAAAAAAAATCTTATTTCTCTATCATATAAATAAGAGTAAAAAAATATATTTTATCTCACCAACAATTAGGAGAGGTTATGGGGAAAAGTGTAATAAAAATTAACGTAAATAAAATAAAAAAATTCCCCCCACATATATATAAAACCTATAAATAAAAATGGAGAGTAACAATTTTTTTTAATTTACGTGAAAATATATAAAATATCTTATAATAAATACAAATGAGAATATTTCTCCTATGTTTAATTTAAGGTCAAAGGCCAACTTGAGATCTAAATGCTTAAAACAAGATTACAGAGGTACATGTGTGGAGAAATTGTTGTATGGATATTACTGACTAAGTCATTTATGCTATATCTAATAAAAATATGCAATATCAGATGATTATAAATATGAAGTCATTCTACCATTAATGATAATAAAGAGAAAAAAGATAATAAATAAAAGAAAATGGACACTCTATTTTAAAAATAAAATTATTAAAAATAATGACACATGAGATTGTATTTGATTAAACTTATGTAATTTTATTAGTAACATAGTACAGCTCCTTCTAAGTTTATTGTTTAATTTAAGGTCAAAAGCCAATTTATGATATGAAGGAATAAAACAAGATGCACGCGCTGGGGTTGCTTGCATGTGTGTGTGTGTGTGTTTTTATAATTTAATATAAGGTCAAACGCTAATTTGAGATCTAAAAGCCTAAAAACAAGATCATAGATGTATTTATGTCCTCTTATGTTTTATTTAAGGTTAAAAGCCGATTTGAGATCTGAACACTCAAAATAAGATGTGTGTGATTTAAAATCAAAGACCAGTTTGAGATCTAAAGGTTTTCATTTTCAAGGTAAAAGGCCAATTTTGAGATTTACTTTATAACCACACTTTGATGATCTTGTTTGGGCACATCGTATTTTTCACTTTCACTTTCTTTAACCAATGACTTTATGTTTACGGATTCATGGATTAGAGAGATAAAGAAAAAGAAGTGAAACTATTTTGTCTGAAGAAATGATCCAACATTTTTTTTTTTTAGTTGCACTTGATATTCTAGATCTGCCAGACTCGAATTGAAGGGATTTAATAAGACTAAACTAATTTGATTTCGAGCATGCACAAGACCCTTTCAGGCAGCAAGTTTTCTCACCAAGTGTTTAACATAGTTACATTTCCAAAATTCAAAACCCAAAATCTATTAGTTAAAAAGATACAACGTCTTGATTGTTGAACCAAATGCTTAGCTTAAGTTTTTTTTTTTTGGTTGTATTTTTCTCTCTTTAAGATAAGTTTAGTTCACTTTTTTTTTTTGGAATACAAGTTCAGTTCACTTTAAAGCATCTTGATATTAAAATATTCACTCTCAAGAATATATTATCAAGATTTTATTGCTCTTGCAGCAATTCAGAAATGTTCTGAGGCAAAGAGAGTTTTTAATGGAGGCTGGGGCATTTTAGACGGCATCTGAAGCTAGCAGAGGTGCAAGGCTCTGAATAATAGGACAGTAACAATTAGGTCCTAGAAAATTAAATCAATACTAGGTAAATTCCCAACAAAATTTTTTGAAAAATTAATTAAAAATATTAATTCAAACAATTATAAATTTAAAAGTTTTTATTGTAAATAATACATTAATATTTCAAATGTAATTTTGTAACTGACATTTTTGTTGATAATTATCTCAATCGGCATTTGCAATGTATTTTTTTAAAAAAAAAAAAAACCTTTTTTTCTCTCAAAAAAACTAACCGTCATTGATTCAATCTTTTAAAATTTAATTATCATCCTCTTCAGGATAATCAGCAAAGGAGAAAAAGAAAGGATACATTTTCTCCATCTTTTCAATTTGGAAAAAATGGGCTCAAAGTTGTCTTTAGATCCAATGGTGCATTTGGGGGTAATTGGACCAAACGATCAAGAGAGAAGCAGACCCCAGAAAAATCTTAGTTTTCAGTTTATAGATATTGAGGGTTAAAAAATGCTGCAAAGCTGAGAAACAATGGATCCAAGAAAATTTATATTTGAAACCATAGGCCATCATATTTGTCTCATCAACTGTCACTTATCTTTCTCTGCTACCATAAGGATCCCCTCATGGCTAGCACAAGTTGAGTCTTAAGATTCATATTCAGTGGTAGTAAAATACAGATAATGCACATCATATCAAATACAAGATAAGTAAAATGCAAATAATGGACATCATATCAAATACACGATATGTCAACTCAACATATTTATTGATAGAAAAGCCAGATCCAAAGCTGCTCTAAGACGCCAACAATAACATGCAAAATCCACTCTTCATCGAAAAACTCTAAGGGAATGGTTAACATTAGTAAATCCTCCATCAACCATGAGGTTCTGACCACTTACATACCTTGAATCATCACTTGCAAGGAAGAGCACAGCATTAGCCACGTCATTGACAGTCAATTCTACCCCTTGCAGATTGGCGTTTTTCCCAGTAAATGAACGAAAACCGACTATAGCATCCTCGGTTCTCTCATCTTCACGCAAATGAGCTAAAGACAAAGCAGTGAAAACAGCATATGGTGCCACACAATTCACTCTTATTCCATGTTTCCCCAGTTCAGCTGCAACATTCTTTGTTAGCCCCCAGATAGCATGCTTGGACCCTGTGTATGCATGAGGTCCCAAGCCCCCCATGGTACTTGATACACTGGACATGGAAATGATTGATCCCTTCTTCAATGGAATCATGATTCGCGCCGCATGTTTCATCCCATGGAATACTCCTTTCACATTTATATTAAATACCTTCTCGAATTCTGACAAATCTGCATCACGGATATCAGGACAAGGCGATCCAGAAATTCCAGCATTGTTGACCATAATGTCGAGGGTGCCAAATTTGTCCACGGTGAAGTCCACCGCAGAGCGAACTTCATCCTCTACTGCAACATCACAATGGAAAAAGAAAACATTTGGGTCACCACCAAGGGATTCTGAAACCTGCAAACCGAGGTTATCTTGCACATCAACAATGCAAACTTTGGCACCATGGTGGTGGAATAGACGCACAATGCTTTCTCCAATTCCAGAAGCCCCCCCTGTAACCAGTGCCACTTTGCCTAATAACCTGAGGAAGAGAGACAACAATGAACATAATGCGACACGGCATAAATGCAGCACGGGTAATGATGCAGAAATGAAAAACTGAACATTTAAACAAAAGGATGTTAATGAGTAAAGGGCTATGGACAGAAATGTTACAGAAACCAAACATGGAATAGAATGTAAAGAATGAGAATATGGAAGTAATTATTTTCCAAAAATAGAAAGTCTGGCCATCTATATATCAGATCCATATGTCAGATTGTGCTGTCAATCTCTCACAATAAGCAATTTTTTCTCTGTGATATATTGATCATGTATACCTATGGATCTATCAGTTATTTTTTTGGTATACAAGGCAAGTAATAAAATGACAAGTCACTCTATGGCATCACCCCAGCTTTCACACAAAGTTTAACAGAAAGAATAGAAGAATGATTAAACTCTCTTAACTCCTGGCTTCACTGAACAATTAAACACTCACTTACTGCATACAGAAACGGTTTCATCACAAGGATAGATTTTTCTCTACCATGGTGCATGATCAGTTTGGGTATTAGCACAAGTGTCTATTTTAGAAACATGGATACAGCATCAGTCCAGAATACAAGGCCCCTTTCTTTTTACCAGAAGCTTTGGACCACTCAAGAAGATCATATGAACAAATCATCCTACTTCCAATGTACTCAAATATCATTATTTATCATGTATCACTATCCACCAAGACCATAGTACTGAACTGGGAGCAAGATTGACAACAAAACTTTAGAAAGATGTGCCACAAAACGCAAATTTGTAGACTCATAAAACTACAGAACAAACTGAGAAGTTAGTCGATTAACCTCTAAAGATTCCAAAAAATAAGAAAACAGAAACAGAAGACAAAACAACAAAGTTATTCTCAACGAAGCCAGAAGAACAACCGAAAACGGGAAAACAAACTTAATTCGATACACTGACAGCCATATATATATGTATATTGAAGACTTCATAAAAATTTCAGCTAGGTACAAGGTTGAAGAGTTCGATATAGTTGTCAAGGGCAGTGAAGGAGGACTACAGCATAACAAGCAAAAGCATTTCCGAAAACACAACTACTTTGGGAAACCAACAAGAAAGCATTCGAGCAAACAGGAGTTATCTAAAAAAATAAAAAGCTACGGCGAGAGTATAAAAAAAATTTAAGCTGGAACTCAAGCAGATAGGTCCATAGTTGAAATTTAAGTATATTATTATATTATGCACATAATCAAAAGGGACAAGAAGCTTCTAGCAAAAAAGTCAAAACAGTGCAAGTTCAGAAGCGTCAAAGCTAGTCAAACTCAAGCTCTCGCCTAATCTGATAGCATACAAGTTGAAATCCACTCACTCAGTTGCTTCAAGTAGATCTAAATCCGAAAACAGATGTCTATCACCCCGGAAAGGATTTGAAAGTTTCATGCAAAGTTGGAATCAGAAATCGAACAAACAAGGGAAGAAATTCAAGAGCCAACCATATCTTACCTTTGAGCTGGAAGCGAGGACTGAGAATCGACGTTGACGATGGACATAGTTGTGGTACCTCACTATCTTTCGCTGAGAAACAAAGTAGACGATTGATTTTATTTCTAATGGGTGTAGAGAGAGAGAGAGAGAGAGAGAGAGAGAGAGAGAGTGTGTGTGTGTGTGTGTGTGAATATATGTAAGTCTCCATGTATAGTAAGTGACTAAGCGGAGACTTACCTCTGGTTTGTGATTGCATTAGCCTCACTTTGCGGAACATGGAATCTGATTCAACAATATTCCAGGGGAGAAGATCAAGTTTAAGGTTACCATTACTGTTCCCTTTTTTTTTTTTTTTTTTACGCCACGGTTATTACCCATCACTTCTTACCGCATTTCCCGTCGCCGGCGGCCAGGTTTCAGCGGCTTTTGCTACCAATTATCATTAGAGCTTTTAATCAGAGCCAGCCCTTAAAGGATCAGGGTCTAAATAGGCTGATCCTAATAAATTCAATTGTATGTCAGGGTTTCATTTTATAAGGCCTGACTCTAACCTCGGGACCTTTTCCCTATTTTTTTTAAAATTATTTTTTTAATTTAAAATTATAAAAAATATATTTATAATCATAAAAAAGTTATTATACATAAAATTAAGTTTAAAAAAATAAATTTAAATTAATTTACACTACAACAATAAAGAAAACTAAAACATTTAGGTTTAATATCAAATAGTAACATCAAAGTTAACACCAATAAAAACTAGACTTAAATAATATTATCAGCTAAATCTTAATAAATAAATGAGGAATGAATGAGTGCATTTAATATGTTTATTTCTTTAAATTATATATTTAATCTTTTATTTTTATATTATAATTTTTTAAAAAAATAATAAAAGGGCTTAAAAGGGCCGGCTCTTTTATTTTCGTGTTTAAAAGGGCCGATCCTTTTAAACCCGAATTATCATTTTTCCTTTCAAAACAGCAGCTCGGCCTCAGTTATTTTCAAACTTAAAAGGACTAGCCTGACGAGCTCGGCCCTAATTGACAGCTTTAATTACCATGTCTTTAAAGTTTCAACCTTATTTATTTATTAGTTAGTAAATCAAAACTCTTACAAAATTTAGTTCTTTTAATTAAATTATATAGATTAAAGATGTTGATTATTTTAAAATATTCTTTTTAATTATTTAGCACATTGGAATATGAAATTTGGTGCAATCAATGGGGGCAAGTGAGGGAAAAAAATGAAAATGTGGAAGACAGAAAATTGAGATCCTACATTACATTAAGACCAGAATAGTTCTCTTAATTATCTTCAACGTTTGATACTAGAAATAGATTTTAGTTCTGTGTCCTGTTCTAAAGGTGGTCCCATGTCGTTTGAGTTTATGATGAGACAAAAAAATCTCAATAAACAAAATAAGGTGAAAGAGAATAGATGAAAAATCAAAAATTGATCTTCTATTTTTATTTTTTATTTTTAAAAACTGATTTATAATACAAATTTTAAAATTATTTTTCAAATCAAAATAAAATAAAAATTTATTTAGTTATATTAATTTAAAAATAATTTTAAAATTAAAAAATAAATCAATAGTAATAATTATAAATAGTTAATAATAATGATTTGCGATAGAAATTAATCAACATAACTATAATTTTTAATAATCAAATGTAGTATATTTTAAAAATAAAAAAATAAAATGAAAACAACTTAAATTTATTTTTACTTTTTTGTTTTAAAAAGCAAAAACAAAAACAGTTTTAAAAATAATTGAATCAAAAACACTAATCCAAGTTAATTTTTAAATTTTTCTGTTTAAAAAAAGTTTTTAAAAACTGAAAACAATGGAAATGTGAAAACGTTTCGAGTATGATATAATAGTAGTTGATAAATATTATAATATAAAATAATATTTCTTTTTTATTTTCGCTCATTCTTTCTTTTCTAATGCCATTATTAGCCTATCACAACAAACTTGACCTAACTCATTCCCCATGGCTTGGTATACCAATCACTTGAAGATGAGCCGCACAATTTATTCTGTCGTTTTGATATTTCCAATTTTGACTAATCTCTCATTATTTTCAATTTCATTTTTGGCATTGCACTCACATGTGGATTTCTTTGATAATAACTTACATGGGTTTAGTACATATATTTTTATATTCATGGGTTGTGCTATCTTTTCTTTTCTTTTTGATGTAGTGAGATTATGGAAATGGTGGATTTACTCGGGTGAGATTTATAGCAATTAGATATAGGTTTGTGGCTTTGTTTGTTTCATCCTTTATATAATCAATGAACTTTTTGTTTATTTAGTATGGCTTAAAAGGTATTTAATTACAGATATTATAGTATGGTGCATCAATGAAATGATGAGTTTTGGAGTTCCCAGTTTAGGGGTTATATTATAATTCCGTCGGATCAAAATATAAATAATTTTTTTACAAAATTCATACATTAATAAAGTTTTAATTTTAATAAAATATATATTATTTTCTTTTTTTTAATTTTTAATCCTAATTACCAATATATTTTATGATGAGTGAGAAGTAAATTTGCACAAGAATATAGGGTAATAAATATAAGTAGTAAAATAGAAAAAAAGTTTTTTTAACATATATTAAATTACTTATGTTATAAATTAAAATTAATTGAAAAAATGCTTATATTCTAAATCAGAGGGAGTATAACTTGTATAAGATGTCTTGCAGTGAAAGATAAGTGGAATGGGACATGTTAGAGCCATGGACTTCAGAGACTGAAAATTTGGGAGATTGGGTCACCAGTGGTGTTCGTATGCATATAAGACTATATCAAATTCTATGGGTCCACTTAAAACACATGATATTCTAAACTTTTATTTGATATAATTTTTGTTAATATTTAAAAATAATACATTAAATATCCTGTCATTTAAAATGTTAATCTTGACTATTCATTAACTTAAAAATTGTAGAAAAGACCTTAAACATTATAAAAAAAGACTCGTAAAATTATTCTATAAAAAAATCAATATTAATTAAGTCATCTAAATTACATATAAATAATATGATACAAATGTTATTTTTTACCCACATAAAGGTTAGAATATGATTTTGAGTAACCATTATCTTGGGGCCTTACTTAATATTAATTTTCTTATAAGTTACTTATTTACAATTTTATGGACCCTTTTCTGTAATTTTTTTATGTCTTTCTTTACAATTTTTTTCAATTAACAAATAGTTAAAGTAAATTTTTTTTTAATGGCTGGTGCCCAATGCAGCATTTTAAACTATTGAAAGAGAAAAATGTATCACGTTTATTTTGAGATACTAGATGCTCTTGAGTCAATAGTTGAAGTGTAAAAATATTTTCTAACCCTGTATTTTTTAAACATAATAATTACCAAACATAATGGTTGGCATTATCAGTATAACTCACCCATTATTACTCCTGACCATCTTAAGTCAAAGCTACACAATGCTAACTCCATGATCAATAATTTAAATTACTGAGTGTTCCTTTGCAAATACTTGAAGAGTAAGCTGGTCCACTTGGCAAATCAAAAGGCTAAGTATTATTACCAAAAAAAGGCTTAGAATCTGGGTTTAAAAAAAGAGGCAAACCGGTGCGGTCCAATACAAAGATGGACTTTTTCTTCATAATAACCCATTTCACTCGGATCACAAAAATGGGCTTTCTTAATGGATACTCATTCAAGTCGGACTACCCGACCCTGAAAGATGTAGGGTTTTGATGGGAAATAAGAAAAAGCTAGGGTTTTTGCGGGTCTCGATATAAAGAGATAGTCCTTATCTTCTTGTATGGTTAAGCCTTCCATTTCAGTGAGGTAACCATCTTACTGACGATTCGAAGAACCGCAGTTCCTAACAAATTTAACAAAAGGTACTGGCTTTTCTGCTCAAATTCATGCTTCCGATGTCGTTTCGATGTTATCGATTTGACTGAGAATTTCTTATTACCATCGGTCACATTTCTGGCGCTGAATTGACGTGGATTGGCTTTGTCGAGTGTTTCCGTGATGGTTTTAGTTTATATTTGGGTCTGCTTCTGAGCTCCCGATCGAAGATGGGGTGTACAAGTGATTTCTATATTCTTGGTTGTATTGATTTTCTCGTCTTGCTTTTGGGATTTTCGAATCGGTCGATACCTGGAAGTGAGATTTAGTAGGGATTTTGGATTCGTGTTTCTTTTATCATATCATAAACTTTTCAATTTATTATTGTTGACACTTCTATTATAGTATAGTGCACTGGTGAAATGCTGGGCTTGGGAGCTCCTTAGTTCATTGAAGCTTATGAATTTATGTTTTTCGTTGAGAACTAGCAGTTAGCGATGTTTCTGGCAGAAACTTATCCAGGGTTTAGACTGAAACAACATATAAGGATTCTTTATTTTCTCGTGAGTTGAAACATGTACACACATGCACCCAAGTGAGTTTGAATAGATGCAGAGGATGGATTAATTGACCTCTTGTATCAATCAAAATAAATGTTACTCCTCTAAATAGCTTTTTTATAAAATGATTTTCTTACAATCTTCTTCATTGAATCAATCGTTCTTATCTTGAATATCATCCTTCTAAAATTGTTTGGTGCCCCACCATTAAATCCAAAAACTAGCATACAATATGCATTTCAAATACACAAAACTAACAAGTAATTGATTACACAAATTGTGATGTAATTTTTATAAAAATTTTCTATGGGGTATTGATATCATAATTTTATCTACTCCGCAAGATGAATCAATATCGATGTCATCCTGATCCTATTTTACAGTAGTAAAAGGCATAAAAGCTTGATGTCTAACCCCAGTGTCAATTGACACTTGCCCACGTTCTGTATATGTGCATGCATGTGTGCTTCTGTTTGTTAATTGATTCTTGCTCTCGGTGCGTGTGTGTGAGTGAATCAATTGATCCTTGCTATAACAGTGTGTTCAGGTTTTGGGGTTGTATTGCAATTCTCTTCTTAAAAGTTGATTGTCCATTGATCACCCTGCACCCGCTGCCCTTTTTTTAATTTTTACTTTTTTTAACTCTTGCTTGTAGCATTATCATTTCCTTTTTTTTTTCCAATTACATCGAGACTAAGTTTAATGAACTAACTGGAGAAAATAAAGTCTGATAAAAAAAATTTATTTACTGGGTTTTAATGCTTTTGTTTCTCAAACAGATGAATCGGGAAAAGCTGATGAAGATGGCTGGTTCAGTTCGAACTGGTGGGAAGGGTACCATGAGGAGGTGGGCTTACATCTTGAACTCATGATATTTCTTTTAACCTTGAAAGAAATCATTGTTTCTTGGCATCTACTGCTGTAAGAATAAGATCTGTTATGTTTTTGCACGTGTTATTGGACTATTAATTGTATATGGACATCTGTTCTTTTGCTTATTTTTTGGCATATCCTTCATTGCACACTTATATATTGCCTTAGCTAATTCTTTGTTTCAACTTTCCGGATTTACCATATTGTTGTTATCAGTTTTTGTTGAATGATGGTCTAATTGATGCCTTTAATATTTTATGATTTGTTGCATATGATGAGTTTTTGATGAGTAATGGGACCATATTTTTGTTCTTTGCTGTGTTTTCTGTCACTTATAGGAAGAAGAAGGCTGTCCACAAGACAACGACCACAGATGACAAAAGGCTTCAGAGCACTTTGAAGAGAATAGGGGTGAATGCGATACCTGCAATTGAGGAGGTCAACATTTTCAAGGATGATGTAGTCATCCAATTCCTAAATCCTAAAGGTAACATAAATTGGTGGTATTTTGGCTGTGTTCTTTTATCCTATCTTTTAGTGTGTCAACATAAAATTATTTAATATTTTTTTTGCAGTCCAAGCATCCATTGCTGCTAACACGTGGGTTGTCAGTGGTGCTCCTCAAACAAAGAGTATGCATCCTTTCCTATGACTTGATAATTATCTAGCTTGTACTGGTGGGGAGTTTGCAGACATGAGCATTCTTCTCATTTCTATTCACATTCATTACTGTTATGAGTATTGATTAACTTGACTGTTTGTGCCTCTGAATTTATGCCCCGTGGTAATCTAGAATGACATTCTATTTTCCATCTTTATCTTCGCGTTTTGCAGAGTTGCAAGATATACTTCCTACTATTATTAACCAATTAGGTATGCCCTTTGCACATCCTCTCATCTTATATTGTTTTTCTGTTTGTTCCTTTCATCCCATTTTAACTGGATATTGTTTTATTGTTTATAACTTTGAGCCTGTTAAGAGGGGTAGAGGAAGGCCTAAGAGAACAACACTCTTAAAAGTTGTTGAACGCAATCTCTTAATTAATAATATTTTTAAAAGTTTGATAAATGATAGAGCATAATAGCGTCTTGCAATTCATGTAGCTCACCCCACCTAGTGGGATAAAGGCTTGTTGTTGTTATTGTTGTATTGTCTTATTGTTTATGCAAAAAAAACTGCAGGACCAGATAACTTGGAGAACCTGAAGAAGCTAGCAGAGCAATTTCAGAGGCAGGCCCCTGAAGCAGGTGCCGGTGCTACTGCTGCACAAGAAGAGGATGACGACGAAGTCCCAGATCTTGTTGCTGGCGAAACCTTCGAGACAGCTGCTGAAGAGACTCCTGCTGCTGCATCCTAGACTTTCACTGGGCCTTCTCTATAATATCTCCTGTGTTTTTTAAGGATTTCTTTTTCCTTTCCTTTTCTTTTTTCTTTTTTCAAATTTAAGCATTTCAAGTGTTTTCTGTTACATACTTCAGCTGACATACTCAAAATCTGGTTTTTCGCCAACCAACTCTAGATGTTGTACTGCTCTAGAGCTTGCCCCATTGTATGTGCATCATAATTGAAGGTAGAAATCAATTTTGCTTATTTACGTTTTCTGTTCCATGGATTTTTATCTGCCACCCACATCCATTGTTGCTTAGTTTTTGTTGGATGGTATTTTGCATCATGTAGTGCCATGGAAAAATCAATTCAAGTTGCACTGATGCTCCATATCTGCATTCCTTCGCAATTTTTTTTTAATGATGGAGATATGTAGAGAGTAGTTCCATGAAATATAGCTGGTGAGGATCAAGTGCCTAACTAAGGTGTGTCAAGTATTTCTTGTTCCTACTAGTTTTCTGGATTCTCCAAGGAGGACAAGGTTGAATTTCCAGCATGATGTATTGTCTATTGTCGTGTGTGCCCAGTGTTTGCTGGTTAGATGAACAGAGAATTCATGAAAATTGGTGAGCTTTTCCTACATTATTGGAAATATTTATAATGCAATACGCTGTAAATTATGTTTTAATTGATTTGCTAAAAATGAATTTCTGATTGTTTGCTTGATTCAACGCATCTAATGTAGCATGTAGACTTGTTCATCTCCACTTGGTTGGACGATATTTTTTCTAGTTATAATCAGGAACTAACTTCTCGATTTCTATTTTGATATTTTTATTCTAATATATTTTAAATGCTAATTATAAAATAATCAGTTGTAATAGTCAATCGTATTAATAAAGCAATAAAAATAGTTTTTTTTTTTGCCAATAATGATGTGAATAATAAAATAATTAATTTTTTAACCAATATGTGTGTGTGTGTGTGTGTGTGTGTAATTTTCTAATCACTTATCACAGATAATTTTTAAACTCTGAAAATACTCTTCTAATTACTGATAAAGAGTTCGTAAAAAAAAAAATGTTCGATGAGGAGGCTGACGTAGAATTTTTTTTCTCCCCATTTAAAAATCGGATTTTGTAATTGCCAAAGAGTTAAAAGCATGTTTTTAAAATTTTTAGGAAAAAAAATATTTTAAAGGAAGGGAAGGAAAAACTTTATCTAATTCTCTATTTTGAACTGAAAACTTCATCTAATTTTCATTCCAAACACATCATATCTTTCATGCCTTTTAAATAGATCTCTCGTTTTCTTGTTTTTTTTTTTTTTTTGTTTTGGGTAACAATTGAATTGATCTTTTCTGCTTAGGTTGAAGTACATTCGCTAACTTAATTCATAAACTTTTAACTTGAAATAATTTAATCACTATAATTTTAGCAATTTAAAACATTGATGTCTGAGTTTAATAATAATCTTATTCTTATATTTTATTTTTTATAATGTGAAGACTAACAACAAACTAAGTACTTAGTTAGAAAAGTCAAAATTTGGGAAATAAATTTTAACCAAGTCAAAATTATAAGGACAACTTATCAAACAAAAATTTAAAGACTGAGTTTTTATTAAAATAAAATTATAAAAGTCAAACGATTAATTTTGCCTTAAAAAAAATTAGGTAAGTTAGATGTATGCAGAGAAATATAAAACTCTATCAATTCAAAAGAATATTGAACTTTTTCACCAAAAAAAAAAAGAATATTGAATTTGGCTACCACAATTTCTTAATTATAATATACACATAAATATCATATTAATCTCTCATACCCTTTAAATAGGTCATTTTGCCCCAGATGATGCTCAAGTAACAGAACTAATTCCAAGCACTATTAGAAGATGTTATAGAAGAAACAGCAGCAACAATTTACATCCACATACATACAAAAAATCATAATCACTAATATCAGAGATTTTCCATGTGTGTCAATGATAACAGCATAAAGTCCAATTGTGTGCTTCAGAGCAAAGCCAGGACCACTACATTTGTTGGCCATTGCTGGAACATGATTCTTCTTTGACTTCGAACATTTCCTCCAGCTAGGAAATCAGCACACGAACTAATCATTTTGGCACAACGTAGAACTGAAAAGCAAGGATTGTAAATTCAGTTTCACAAAATTATGTCATATCAGAATAGTGTCAAGAATTACATGAACAATTGCATACTCACCGTGGTTGAATGAAGTAAAAGTATAGTATTGGCATTTGCCACAAAGCCCCTTTGATTAATATTTTATTTTTTGGGATTAGATCACCTGGTATCCTGACTGCCCTACTTCAACAGGAAGGTTTAACAAGACCCAGATCAAGCTGGGTGGGATCGCAAGGGACAGCAAAGCTTTCTTACCAAGTATTTAATGCAATTGCATTCTTAAGGCTCAAACTCGAGATCGCTAGTTAAATTTGTACACCTTGTCAGTTGAAGCTTGGTGCTAAAACCCTCATTATTTTAGAAGCTTTGATACCATCTCTAGCTTGCCTGAAGCATTGGAACTACTTCACTTATTCTAGAACATCAACAAGCTCATCCATGCCCCAAAAGACATCAAGATAAAAAGTCTTCCACCCTGAAGAATCAAGCCATTGATGGTGTTCAACATTATTAGAGTTGAAAATCAAGTGAGTTAGGCACCAAAGTATCCGATTTTCACCACTCAACTGAGACTACAACAGCAAATGCAGGCCTAATGAAAATGAATCAATTCCAAAAGCCCAGCAATCAATTTTGGCATGATTACGTTTCTTGAGGAATCATGAACAATAGCAGAACTCTTAAGAAAAAAGAGTTATATTGAACAAATGGAAACAATCTAGATTCATACTTTCATACAATACTAGTGGGAATAACTTCATAGTTCATAGGCATCTATTGGTTATCCTATTCTCTTTGAAGTGTTCTAGGACATCTATCAATCTTAAAGAAACAAAGCAAGAGTATATTGAAGGACAATGGATATCTTCAATCATGAGCAACTAATTCATAAATTTCAATATTCTATGTGCCATTAGTTTTTGCCAGTCGTTCGCTTACTGCAACATTGATTGACAAGCTCGGCAATTTAATTTCAGCTTCAAATCAAACTACGAATTAAAAAAAAAAATTAAAAAGTGAAGAGATGATACAAAGGGAGAAGTAGGCAAAAGATATTAATGTCAGTTATAAATAAATTAAAAGATTTCCAACTCCTGTTTAAGAAATAAGCCAAGAGCTAGAACTAATCATTAATTTGATTGATATCACAAAGTTCTTCATTTGTGCCAAATAATATCACCTTCCTTCATAAGACAAAAATACTGACCCCAGATGGAATGACCAACTAAAGCCAGATTGCAATGTTACCAACAAAGTTTGAACTGGTAGGGGATCACAAACCACCTGCAACCAGCAAACTTCAAGGCTAATTATCACTTCACACATTTTCAAAAGCCAGTGCAAGGGTACTGAAAATTTAGGGGGGGAAAAAGAAGGATGAGTTAGAATTAATATGTGCCAAATTATATGGTGATTGATTATGTCAATTATCTAGCATGACTAAAACTGAAGTTTCAATATCTTCCCAATTCTTTTTCAGCAGAGTACTGTTAGTTCAAGTTTTAATTCTCATTTGGCAAACTTCTTTTCAAACAAACAAGATTCCATATCTTTAAACCAAATTCAAACAGAACCATCTCCTATCATATTTACAATAGTAACATGGTTGGTATTTAGAAAAGAAACCAAAGAGAGCAGAACTTCATTTACAAGAAAGGAAGATCCTTACAGAACCATAATGAGCAAGAGTAAAACAAAAACTACTGCATCGATGTGCTGGGAAAATGATGGGTCCTCCTTTCTTCCTCTAATGTTGAAGACCCAAAGAAGATCCAAACTGAAATATCTATGGAAAATTAAGGGCCTATTTGAGTAAACTACATTTGGCATCTGAAAAGCACATCCTGGCATCTAAGATGTTGAAAGCCATTTGGATACGACATAGGTAAAAAAATGTGCTTTTTGAAAGTACTTCTTAAAGTGATTTGCATGTGGATTTGGCAAAGTAACTTAGGAAAGGATTTAAAAAGTGGGTTTCTATTTGACCATATTATCCCTTTAATATATTATTCTTTTATTTAAAAAATATTATTAATTTATTAAAAATATAATCATCATTTAAATAACAATAAAGGTTTGCTCAGTTGGTTAACTTTTTTAATAAATAAAATTATCATATATATTTTTTAAATTATGTTAATTTCCAATGTTAATGTATATTGAATTATTTATATAATGTTTTCAATATATCAAACTTTATATTTTATATTCTTATTATCTAAAATATCAAATTTTATATTATTTAAAAATTTTATCACATTTTTTAAGCATTTTAAATATATTACATTTGTATAATAAAAATTACAAATCATCATAAATCAATATCTTATTTGATAATTGTATATTCAAAAGCATATTTTACTATCATAATCCAAATAATTTTTATCAAGTTGACTTTTGTAAAAATATATCCAAATATAAATTTCGTTATAACAACTAACTTTTATTAAACTAACTTTCGTCAAATGAACTTTTGTGACAAACTGACATTTGGCTAATGGAAAACCAAACGTACACTAAGAGCATGTAGGCCACTCAATCCTGCAAGGAGTGCTCTCTAATTTCTCACCTTCAGTGTAAGTGGATGAACAGAAAAGCCAGGACCAGTAAATTTGGTGGCTATTGCAGCAAGGGACATAGTCCTTTGGTTTTGAATTTGTTCTCCAATTATATTGGTCATCAACATTTTCATCTGCTACAAAATCTCAGATGAACAGATCATTTAATACAACATCATAGAAATGGAAAGCAAGGATGTTAATTTTAAGTTCAGTAAAATTACATAACGAAGCATGAATGAGGAATAGACACTGTCCAAGAATTACATTAAGATTTACATTCTTATCATGGTTGAAGGAAATTAAGTATTGGGATTTTTGCTACAAATCCTCTTCTTAACAGCTTTAACATCACCACCTTGCCTGCAAATTCAAGAAAATATACAATGGTTGAATACATCAAAATAAAAGCTTCTCAAGCTCCAGAATCAAGCCATGGATGGTGGTGGACATTCTTAGAATTGAAAACTAAGTTGAGAACCAAAATATCAGATTTTCACTTCTGAACTGAGAATTCAATGATAATGCAGTCATAATGAAAAGAAGGAAACCCAAAAGCAGTGGCAGAGAGAGGGAGGACTAGCGAGGGTCACAGCCCCACCAATTTGTTAAAATTTTCTTTATATTATATAGGTATTATATACTTTTGACCCCCCTAAAACTTATAAAAACTTTGTAGTATATATATTTTTTAATCTTGGTCCTCCTTATTCTTAAATCCTGGCTCCACCCTTGTCCGAAAGCACAACAATCAATTTTGGCATGACTACATTCCAAGAGGAATTATGGAATGTAATAAAACTCCGCCAGAAAAGAGTGATATGGAGCAATGTATTCAGCTGAGTTTCATACTGTCATAAAATACTATTCGCAATAACTTCATCAGCATATACTATCCATTTCTCTTTGCAAAATTCTATGATAGTTATCAATCA
Source organism: Prosopis cineraria (assembly GCF_029017545.1). Classification (NCBI taxonomy): domain Eukaryota; kingdom Viridiplantae; phylum Streptophyta; class Magnoliopsida; order Fabales; family Fabaceae; genus Prosopis; species Prosopis cineraria. Next base: position 28,291 of record NW_026555639.1, on the reverse strand, counting down.
TTAAGAAACAGTGACAGAGTAGGAGATATATGCACTAGAGGTGCCTTTGATCTTGAGCAACTCAATTCACAAATTTCGTTATTTTGCAACCTATTAGTTTCAAAACAGTTGCAGTGTTCATACGCCTGGTCACCATCTTTTTCTTTCTGTTTATTTTTCTCAAATTCAAATTGAATTACAAATACTCCCTTCGTCTCAAATTATAAGACAATTTGAGACAAAATCACGCACACCAATAAAACAAAATAATAACACTTTATAAACTTATTTTTCCAAATCAAAACTATAAACTTTCAAAAATACCCCTACAAACTTGAAGGGTAATATTGAAAAAGTATCATTAATAAAACCTTATTTTTCTCAAATTGTTTTATACGTTGGGATAACAAAATCTGACCAAAGTTGCTGTATAATTTGGGACTGAGGGAGTATAAGATGAGCAGAAGGGAATGCAAATGCAGAACAATGTAAGCTTCAACTGTTAAATGTCTATCTTAGACAACTGTCTTTCATCCCAAGTCTTTTCAGCAGAATACTATTGGTCACATTAATCCTCATTTAGCAGAAAACTCATTTGCAGATAAACAAGATTCCATATCTTAAACCAAATTCATATAGGACCATCTCCTATCATAAGATTTGCATCAAACATTCAAAGTTTTCTATTTTCTAACAAATGAAAAGTACCACACACACACACACACACACACAAAAAGCTTTTTGACAGTTACTGTCCAATTCTCGAACCTACAAATAACTTTGTCCAGGAAATCAAATCCCTAAAAAAAGAAAAATCAAAGCAGAACTTTAATTTTAAGAAATAACTTTATCTTCCCATTGTAACACAGCAGAAAGATATTTTAATTGCAAGGGTTTGATAGTGTATGGGTTTTAGTTTATGAGAATAATTTCCAACATAATACAGAACAAAGAAGTGACTACAAAATATAACGTCTTTATGTGAAGAAGAAAGTTAAAATTTTAAAAGTGAAGTTGACACATTAGTATAAGGTGAAAGAAATACCTGCAAGGGCTTTAGAAGCTTAAGAAACTCCTGTAATGTAGTTATAGCAAATCCTGTACCCAAGGAATTTGAGAAATTTTATGTCACTCTGGTTCCTTCATAAGACCCAAAAACAAAAATTCCTTTGGTGGAAGTGAAATCAAAATTTACGCCAAAGTCTGAACTGTTAGCTTAACTACTCTGCAACCAGCGAAAGCTATTATTAATAAAAGCTGTTGAAGAAAATCAGCAAAAGTTACAACGGGTTCTAATTCAATTCTTGAGCATCATTGAAGCCAAAATTTCAATATTTTATAACAAAAAGGCAAGAAATGCCTTTCTTAATTGCATTTCGTCCTCTTTCCTTTAAACAAATTAACCTAAAACTTTCAATTGTAAATCAGAATCTTAACGAAAAAGGGAAACGCTTTTTTTAATTCCCAATGCTTCTCGAACATTAAAAAGTGAAGAATCGATAGCAAATTTTTCTCTCAATGAATAGGATTCCATATCTCCTATCACATCACAGTAGTCAAAACATCAGTTTTGAATTCTCTTGTATATGTAAAACAAGGCTTGTACAGAGAAATTTCTAAGTCTTTCCAGAACAATACTTGCATTTTCTCAGTTCCTTGCCTCTTCACTTTACATCAATCTGTATTATTGATCCAAAGTTTTCTATTTTCTTACAAATGAAAAGAAAAAATCAGGTACAACTTTTGAACACCTACCATCACATTCTTTTAAACATAAAGAACTTTGTCTGGGAAATCAAACGTTTAGAAAAAGAAACCAAACAGAGAAGAATTTTATCTGCCAAGAAAGGAAGATCCTTACAGAACCATAATGAGCAAGAGCACAATAAGAGCGGCAGCCACACTCCTTTGATGGAAAATGATGGATCCTTCTTTGTTACTTTCATGGTGAAGAGCCAAACAATAACCGAACTGAAGCATCCAACACCAATTGTTCTTCTGCTCTTTGACAACTGCCCAAATGGAGATTCCGAGAAACTATGCATAGTCCGAATCAATGGTCTCCAGCTCAGCATTTCTGCATATGGAGCAAAAACAAAAAGCTTATGCAAATGAGACGGCATCATGTTTGAAAACACAAAAAATTGCAGATGTGAATGTGTTATAGATGACTAAGAAAGCCCTGCCTGACAATAAACTTTTGAGCTTGTTAAGGATGATGACAATCCCAGAGTCATGTATAACTATGCATTAAAGATGATCATGGATATAGTATTATGATTTCCTCCTCCAAGCTCATATATATATATATATATATATAAATTATTCTCATATTAGAGTAAATCGTTATCTCTATTTCAATAAATAAAAACTCCAAATCTTCAAGATATTCATCTACCTAAGTAGAAATATTTTAAAATTGGAACTTTTATGTTCTAAAATTGATATTCATCTATATAAAAAGTATTTACATATAATCACAAAAAAATATTAACATTCTCAAAATACACAATTTAACATATATAATTTAAAATAAAACGGTCTAATATCTTTGTTTCATTGAACAAGTCTCTACTAATTCTAATAATTATCCCCTCCATTAAAAATGTAAGGCATTTTTAAATGAATCATGACCTCCAATCAAATAGTTCGTTTTCTATAAATTAACACCATATTTTCATATTTACCCCTATTTAATAGGATGTTTCACTTTCAAATAAATATAAAATGATTTACTTATTAAGGGCACTTTTAGAAAATACACATTAATTACATCTTGAAACACTAAAAATGCCTTACATTTTTTAACATTCAAGCTCTCAAAAATTGCCTTACATTTTTTATCAGAAAGAGTAATAGATATCTTAGTTGTTCAGCCAAAAGGGGAAGAAAAAAAAGATACCTTAATTACTTAGTGATCATACATAAAGGTGATGAAGCAAAAGATTATTAAGACTTAGACAGTGGAAACAAATGGCTTTATATAATAAATGAGTCATACCAATTTCAGATATTACACAACATATGATGACCTTTTTTTGATCTAAGAACTTATGATGACTTGAACAAACTAATCGAGATAGTAGCATAAAGTATAAGTACCTATAAGAGCGTATTATAAGCTCATAAAACTCATGGCATGTAGTTTCATCCAATAAATACCAGTCGAATGTGAGAAATTATAGGCCAGCCTGGTCCATCCTCTTTTTGGTACTGCTGCTTTAGTAATGTACAATTTCCAGAAATCCATAATTGAGAGAGGGATTTGGGTAAACCTTCCTCTGGCAAGCATTGGAGATTTGGGCAATTGGAAATATGTAGGCATTGAAGAGATGTGAGGGAGAGAAGACCGTTGTTGTTTATTTTTGTCAAGTTTGAACATCTATCAATATAAAGACATTTTAGATTGGGTGGCATATGTTCCTCTTCTAGGAAAGACTCAACATTTTCAAACTCATGAGCACCCACTAATAAATCTCGTAGAGAATGAAGTCTGTGCAAGCCCCATCTCATGCGAGAAGCAATGAGTTTGGGGCAATCATGGATTGAAATGTGGACAAGGCTTGAAGGCAAACATCTTTGAGAAACCAATTGCAGCTGTGGACAGTGATATAGCTGTAAATAACGAAGAGAAGGAAGAAGTGCATGCATGTCTTCATGCAGTGACTTAAAATGGGTCATGGAAGAAAGGGAGATCCATTCAAGTTTTGGATAAGAGAAATCTGTCATAGGGAATGATTCAAGTTCCAGGTCTTGACATCCTTCAATTTGTAGATATTCTAAGCATGGAAGGTGTAGAGGAAGGGACTTCCTTAATATGGGACAATTTCTAATAGAAAACTTATTAAGGCAGGGGAAACATCCACCATCAAAATGCATCCATTCTTCCAATTCACCCATATCAGAAATGTGAAAATATTCAAGGGATGGAAAAGGAGCAAGTGACAAATTTTCCCCATAAAACTCTAACCCAATCTTCTTTATGCCTTCTAATTGAGAAATATGAAGCATCTTTAGAGAGGGTAGCTGCCCAAGTGATGGTAAACAAAAGCAATATTTACAAGCCCGCAACTCAAGAGATACTAAATTGGGTAGATAAGGAGAATCAATCCAATTTGCAAACCTTGTGCCACCGTAGTTGTGAATAAAAAGCTTTTTCAAGTTGACATGAGGTTGGAGAACCTCTAAGATGGACCTTTCATTTTGTGAATCCTCATTGTTTCCAATCCATTTCAAATATAATTCATTTAAGTACTTCTTATCTTTCATTTTGGCCTCTCTGGCATCTATTGCATCATTTATATTTTCCAACTGAGAAATTTGAAGACAGCCTTGAAGATAATTGAGTTTCCCTAACTCCTTAGTATTAGACCCACTTTGCTTTCCCACATAAAAGGCAGTCAAATTTTTAAGATGCTTTAACCTTCCAATGTTCATTGGCATCTCCCTTATATTTGTCCCATGCAAATCAAGATGATGAAGATTGATGATCATATCAAAATTGGGCGGTAAATCAACCAATGATGAACATTGTCGCAATTTCAGAGTATGCAAATTATGCAATTTACAAAGTGAATCGGGTAATTTGCTGATCCTAGTTTGAGAAAGGTCCAGATAACGCAGATTGATCAATTTGTACAAATCCAGAGGTAACTCAAAAATTTGATTGCATCCAAGCAATTTTAAAGTCTGCAAATTGTACATTATACAAATTGAATCTGGTAATTTTTCTATTCTAGTGTGAGAAAGGTCTAAATAACGAAGGTGCTTTAAATTGCTTATACAATCACCCAATTTATTAATGGTTTCATGACTTTGCAAGTCCAAAATTCGCAAGTGCTTAAATCTTGACAACATTTCACCCACATCTTTACCCTCGACAATGGAGGATTGTAGTGGTGAGAGTGGTAGGAAGCCATGTAATAACTTACACTCACAAATAGATTCTAACAACATTTTGTTATCAATTGTACCTGAGCATGAAAAGTAGCGGATCTTTCTTTGAATGTGTTGCACATTACCACCCTCTACTCTTGAACAAAATCCATCAGAGATTGAATTTGCTAGATCATTTAAAAGATCATGCATGATTAACTTGTCATGACCAAATCTCGAGTTCTGGAAAAAAGACCTTGATTTTAATTCACTCAAGACTTCATTCCCTATTTCTTTCATACTTTTTTTCCCTTGATGACAATGCAACAACTCTTCTGCCATCCACATCTGGATTAGAGAATCCTTGTCAATATCGTAGTCTTTAGGAAATATAGAACAAAATGCAAAACACCTCTTCAAATTAGAAGGTAGGTAATGGTAGCTTAATCTTAAAGCTGGCATTATATCAGTCTCACCATCTAACTGCCATATCTCACTATGAAGAATTTCATTCCAGTGTTTCTCTGATAATTTTTTATTTAGGAGGCCACCCAATGTTTTTATGGCTAAAGGCAATCCTTTGCACTTTTGAACAATTTTTTCACCAATTGACTCAAGATTTGGACACATGCTAGAATCCTTGTTTTTGAATGCACGTTCAGCAAATACCTTCCGCCCATCTTCTTCATTTAGTAAAGGTATGCGATGCAATCTAATTGAACCCACAATGGACGCTACTTTTCCACTGCGTGTTGTGACCAGGATCTTACTTCCCAAATCTCCACAAGAGAAAGGAATTTGCAAGGCTTCCCAATTGGATTGGCGCTCATTCCAGACATCATCAAGAACTAGCAAAAATTTCTTCCCCATCAGTTTCTCTTTCAGTTTTAGTTGAAGCTGATTCAGGTCTTCATAATTTGTTAGTGAACATCCCAGCGCAGAAAGTATTGTTTTTGTAATTCTAACAACATCAAATTCTTCTGAGATACATACCCAAGCTTTGAGTTGAAACTGATCCTCCATCCTTGCATCATTGTACACTAGCTGAGCAAGAGTGGTCTTACCCAACCCACCCATACCTACTATAGAAATCACAGATAGAGGGTTCCTACTCAAATCATCATCAAGTAAAAGCTCAATTATTTGTTCTTTATCACCATCTCTACCATATATACTGGAATCATCAACTACCAGAGACGTAGTCGGCAATCTATCTGATACTCTCCCACCAACTCCAATTTCACAACCACCACCAGAGCCTTCCTTCAATCGGAGAGCATCCTTTTGTTTTGCAAGGAACTCCAGGTCGTCAAGAACTTCCTGGATTCTAGCTTCCACGTGTTTGTCAAATGGATTAACAAAAGTAAAGAAGCCTCGTGCCTTACTGGTCGCAGTTTGATTCTCAGCTTCGAACTTCAACCTGGTTGCCTCAGTAGCAATCTCATCTAAGAGGTCATCAGCGACATACACAGCGTGTTTGAGCTCATGAAGCCACTTCTTGACATTGGGGTTAGTGTACTGCCTTGCTTCTGCATCATCAAGCACTTGATTCACAGCAATGAGGGTAATGTGAAGCTTTTTGAGCAAGCTATCCTCGAGCTTTCTTGATCGGAAGTAGTGAGTTATGACAGAAGTAGAAGACAGCCTATCAAATGCAACTTGGAGAGCAGCAGAGAGAAACGCTCCACCCACAAGCTCAGCAGCCATGGTTTCTGCTATATGCTTCGTTTCTCGATAGAAGTCTGGCTTTGGTTGGATTCTCTTTTTAGGACTACACATCCAGCTATAGACAAGTTATCTATTTGCATCAACGAACCCTCACGAGAAGAAAAGTCGTGAGTAACCCATATTTTGGTTGATGACGACTCCTTGTTTGCATTCTTTAGTTTGACAATATCAATATATCTAATATAACTATTTCCCTAGAGAATCCTTATCTACACTATGTTGTCTTTTCTTTATTTTGTCCTCATGCGGTATTTGAAGACACCGTGTAATTTTATTGGGTCAATTCCTCTGGGAATATTTCAGGTACGCTAAAGCATCGGTGTGCAATAAGCTCATTTCACTTTTTTTCCTCTTTCCCCACGGCTTCATGATTCAATGAGATGGTAAGACTTTCCTATCCCTTGGTTATTAGTTATTATCGATGCGTCAGCCTTTTATACTCAAAATTGTCCACGTCTTCACTTTCATCAGTAACTTTAATTCTTTTGTTCAGGGGTTGTTGCACGAAATTGGGACCCTAATGTCTCTGCCTTCTTGCACGAAAAAAGACAAAGTAACGCCTTTTCTCCGCTGCCGTTAAAGCACGCCCTGCATTTTTCTATTTTTGTGATTTGTCCTCTTAAGAGCAGGCCTGAAAAAATCAGTCCATTGAATGAATTCACTTCAGCTATCATTTTCCTACCAAGCTTTCTATCAATAAGAAGGTCATGGCCATTCTGATCTTCCCATAAACTACGTTGATCATTTATTTTTTATGGGCGACTTGTCCCTATCAAATGTAGGCTTAAAAAAATATTGGTCCATTAACCGAACGCATCTTCCCCTCCTCAGAAGTTCAGCGTCTCCTTCAGCCAGGAACTCAAGTGTCTTCTCCCCATAGAACTCCAACTTGCAAATGGCGTACCATAATCGACGGCCTTTGCAACAGCTTCTTTACCAGACTCTGACGGGAACAGCCTTCCTTCGGTGCTTCTGTAAGTTCCAGCTCCTTCCTTGTCCTCGTGCTTCATCCTCTATCTCCTTCCTCTAGCGTCGATGTCCTTCCGGTGCTTCTTCATCCAAGTTCGACTTCTGCCTCTGTCCTCCTTTATTTTGGGTGTCCTCTGCAGAGTATGATTTTTTTTTTCCTTCCTCCTCTTGCCTCCGACCTCTGCATGTTGTCTCTCTACGTGTATGTGGATTTTTTTTATTTTTTAATCTTCGTTGAGTAGTTATATTTGAGAATTTCTAACTATGAATATATGCTATTAAGAAGATAAGCTTTTTCTTTTTCATTACTAGATGTTTACTAGACATGCGATGTTCTTGTACTCATTTCCTTTCTTGCTCTCATTTATGAGACTGATGGAGACGAACCAAGCAACGTTCCTCAGTCTTGGTCTTAAAATCCTTTTTGTTTTTTTTCGTCTTCTAACTTCTCTTATCTTTTCATTTCTCCAGTTGTTTGTCACGCCACTCCCTCCTTCGGAAGATGCTCTCCAATTATCCCTTTATTGTAGCTCTGTTTGAAATTTATTATTATTATTTTTGCTTCAAGGGAAGTGCTTTCCTTTCACATATGTGAGTTTTAGAAATCAAAACGATGAAAGAAGGAGAAGGGAGTGAGTACAAGAAGGAACTATGGACGGAGGAAGAAGACAAGTTTTTGATGGAATGCGTCAGGTTAATGGAAGAGTATATGGTGCAGAACATTGTTACATCTCTTTTGTATGCTCTTTTACAGTGAGGACTAGCTTATTACATGTTTTAGAGCTACAAATTTATTATTTGTGCAATGGAAGGGCTTTTCCTTTTTTGGTTAAATATGGCAGGACTTTATTTTAACCAAGAGTTTGTGGCTTGTCATTGCCCATAGAATTAAAACATGGATCACTGGTGGTGTTTCTCTCTCTGCCAATCTGACATAATAAAAATGCTGACCTTTTAGCGCAGCCTCACATTTACATTTATATTATCCATTAGGTGTTCTTTGTTATTGGGCTCATGAGTTTGGCTTCTAGACTACCATCGAATTTAATTTTTTATTCTCATGTTTTCCCCAAGCTTATATGGGTTAAAGTGTTATTTTTTATCCAGTTCCATTTTGATAACGTCATATTTCTGTTCTGTGAAAGAAAATAATGTAATTTTTCTGGATTTGTAGTTAAATTGCCCAAATTATTGTTCCATGCTAATTTGAAATGGAGACGATGATGCAACTGCAGACGAAATTGTTGACTTTCCAACTAAGAAGACACATGGAAATAAATAGTATACATACAGATGATCGGCATGGAAACTTACCTGAGATATTATATATATTATTTGATTTTTTTGATTCTAGAAATGCATATTTAAGTATGATGTTTATATATACATGAATTAATGGTTTGAGTTAAATAATTATAATAATTCGGCACGTAGCATTTTTTTAACTTTTATCTTAAAAGCCTATTTTAAAAGTAACTATTGATGAAAAGTTGAAATATTGTCATGAATGGGGAATAGCATCTAAATGAGGGAGCTATTATTTTGGCTATCTTATTTGAATTTGAATTGTATAAAAATCTAAGAGGTATGCTGAATCACTACATTTTGTTTTTCAATCTGGGTTTGGTTTTAACATGATGCCAATCTCTCTAGGAACAATTCATGAAGCTAACTATCAGGAAAACTACTTCACTTTCCTACAACTTATGAGTAGCTACTGATAAGAAGTAGAAAGATTTGCATGAAGCGGAAAGGATATAAGAATATGAGTGTATTGTTAGTTCAGTTCTTTAAGTTGTTTCTTATTATGGTTGTTTCAAGAAAAAGTAGTGGCTTAAATTATCATCAGCCTGATGTTGTCATATGATAAAGATGCTATCATTTTCAATATCTATTGTTAAATTATATTACTTTCTACTTATAGAGTATTGGTTTTTATTAAATTATTGGAGCCATGTTTCTCTTGTGCATTTCTTCAGTTTGCCTAAATAGATTACGCACAAGCTTTTTATGTCACCTCACCCTAACTACATTGGAGGAGAATCAGTCCATGAATGCATAAGTATATTTGCTCAATAGCAAAAACCAAAACAGAATGCTTGGAAAGTACTCTCACCAAGTGAAAATGACTTCATTTTTTCACTCCTAAACATTAATAAAGCATACCTAAGGTTCTTTGGTGTTTTAATTTCAGCCATAGGAAAGAAAGCAAGATGATGGAGTAACTTGGATAGGGAAGAAGAATGGGATGTGAAGTTTCTTCATTAAGAAGAGAAACACCCCGAAACATGAATGAAGCATACCTAAGGTTCTTTGGTGTTTTTCTTTTGGCTACAAGAAAGAAAGGAAGATGATGGAGTAACTTTAATAGGGAAGAAGAATGGGATGTGAAGTTTCTTCATTAAGAAGAGAATGATAAGGCTCATTACTTTTAAGTTGAGGAGTAGATTCACAAGGCTTATTACTAGAAGGTTTGGATTTTATCAGTACTCTGTTGCTTTGGTTTTTCTTGAAACTTTCTCTGCTGCAATTCACTAATCTGATTGTTGATGATGTATCAAGATTTTTTTCCTATTAGTTTTCATTTTTATTTTTATTTTGAGGAACCATAGTTCTTCAATTATATAAATAACTTGTAAATTTCTATCAATTTTCACTTAATTTGATCTTTTGCTATTATAATCATTAGTCAAGTTGTATTGCCTATTTTTGTGGCAACCCAATTGGTATGTTAAATGTAACTCCATGATGCATATATGTTCTTCCAGTTCTCACACCTATTCCTTTTAGTGTATATCAACTCAATGCTAAGCTAGATCTTGATCCTTCTCTCTCATTGTGATATTGTAGAAATTCACTCACAGTTATTAGGTGAAAAAGCTAAAGCAAAAGAAGTCTTGGTAGCTGGATGATTATATTGAAATCTCTATCAAGTTCCTAACCTTTTCGTGTTATTTCAAATATACATATATATACATATATGTATGTATGTATTGTGTGTTGAATTGATCTTAGATTGGCAGTACTGCATAGGCTTGGAAGGAATATTATGATTTATCACAGAAAAAATAAAAATTAAATCCACTCTAGCGTGGTAGGTACCAAATAGATCCATTTGTGTTATTTCTTAGGGAAATATTAGATGGTTCGTTCCTTTTCATTTATGCTAAAATTGGCAAGTATGTGTAGTTGATTTGATCTATGACAATGATGGATTATGCACCTTACATCAATCGTTTTGGCCTCCCTATGGTTTTTTTTCCCTTACAGTGAATGAAGTGAATTTTTAATATTCAGTATGTAAAAAAGTTAATCAAAGTAAATTAGACTGCTTCATTGAAAAGCAATCTCTCCCTAATATCTATATAAAGTTCTATCATTCTTTTTAGTTTTCCTTCTGCAGTTTTATTTCTTTTGCAGTCTATTTTTCTAGGACATCAAATGCAAGGATACCATCTTATCTTCTAAAGATGCTTTAAACTTTATAATTTTCAAGTCTAGAGAAAAATCTGAAGTAGTATTGCGTGTCATAAAAATCTTTGCTTTGCATGAATGCACTGATGTATAAGTTATATCTTTGCTTTGCTTTTCACATCATATTTCATTGCAAGCAAATTCCAGGGTATAGAATTATCTGCATAAATCCTTTTTAACCATCTCATGCTTTGAAATTAGTTTCAGTGATAGGTGTTCATGTTCTTCTTCCAGATGAAGTACTGGTAGACAATACTAAACTGCTTTTCTATGTTTGGATTTATTTAGCAAGATTCAGTAGTAGAGTCACAGCAGGCAGTGTACTTCAGAATACATATTTGTATTGATTGAATATCAGTACAAAATCAAAACAAAAACATGACAGCACCTATACACAAACAAACTTTCATTTAATAGAGGCTAGAAGAAGGTATAATTGATATTTTGTTGCGCTATGGAGCCAAAGCAATTTCCTGGAGCCTTCTCTGCCTCCCATTCCCATGAATGTTTTGTAATTTTGTAGTGGGGGAATGTTTAATTTCTATCAACATTGTGTTCGAATGTTATTTACTTGATATGTAATTGCCTGTAGAAGTAGTCATTAACGCAGCGGTTGCTACCATCAAGGATCTTCAATTTACTTTAAAGAAGATAGTTTTCATTATTGATAAATTAATCATGTGAATTAGATGGAAAAGTAATATAATTATGTAGTTAAAAATAAATGATTACTGTTGCATTACTATTTGATTACAAGATGGTGTTTATTGCATACCTATTTTAACAAAATTATGCAGTTAAAAATAAATGATAATATAGTGATTGGTCAAACAATTGCATATCTATGAATTTGATTTTCCTGTTGGTCAAAAAAAAAAAACAATTGCATATCTGTTTTATTACAAGATGGCACCTTCTGTCAATTAGAGAAGTAAAATACTTCTCCTGTGTAAATTTCTCATTCCATTCAATGAGCTAATAAAAGTACAAGAAATTGGGCACTTGAGCCTCTAAAGATCAATCTAGCAAACGTCTTACACAATAATAGAAAAGGTTATAGAATAAATGAAAGCATTATTAGCTAACCATAGGGATTTAGCTAATAACCCATGTCTATTATAATATAAATAAACAAATACATGTAAATTATATGCAAACATACCCATCCTAAGATATGCTTTGGAAAAGCCATGTAAAGAATAAGGTTTGAGATCTGATTTTAGATATTGTTCGAATCTATCTTGCATTATTCAATCTAAATAATCTTAGTTAACTATTCAATCGTAAACTTTTCATTGTTAATTATATCTTTAGCGACATTTTATTTGTCTATGCTCATTTATAAATCTTAGTTTATGTCAAAATTGGTTTGAACAATTAAAATTGATACTTACATGTGCAAGAATAAGTTTGACTTTCTTCGTAAAGCTCAAAGAAATCTCATTTTTTCCTTTCGTTCAGGAAAAATAATTGTTAGCTTGCAAGTTTGTATTGTTGTCTCATATGGAAGCCTTGAATAAGGAATTATAATCAAGTTTAATAAAACTTAGTGAATAATCTCCCGTGCATCGCATAAGTAGTAAAATCTAGTTATAATAAGGGAGAATGAACTAAGGGATAATAAAGGAAGGTTCAAAAAAGATTAATTAATTTAAGTTAAATTTTAAATATTAAAAATTTATAATTCAATCTCTCAAATAAATTATGATAAATTGATAATTTATATTTTAAATTTTAATAAAAAATAATTTTTTTAATTTTTTAACTATGTTAAAATTTAAAAAATAAATTATAAATTTATCACAACATAATTGTATAATTAAAAAATTAACTTGTAATTTTTTAAAATTTAACACTTAAAATTTAATTTAAATTAATTCATCTTTTTAAAATTTATTTGTCATTCACCTTTATAATAAAAGAAAGGGTAAAAATTCTCTCTCTCCCGCTCTGAAAGTCCAAAGTCCAAACCTTCACTTTGAAATTTGGGAACCAGTGTCGACGAGTATATAAATGATTATTGGACTGGTAACTTATCACGTGTGAATTATTCAGATTTAATTTTTATGATCTAAATTTACAAATTTTTAATAGATTTTTTTAAATAAAAATTTTTTTTGAAAAAACTGACAATTTAAAAATTATTTTTATTTTAAATTTTGTATTCAGTAAAATAATTTTTTTAAGAACATAAAAGTAAAAAACTATAAATATGGACTATCCAAATTAAATTTGATAGATGAGTACTAAGAGTTCATTGCATGTAGATTGTTCATATTTAATTTTCACAGTCTAGACTCTAGATTTAAAGATTTTTAATAGATGTTTTTTAAATAAAAAATATTTCTTTGAAAAAATAACAGTGAAAAAATTGTCTTTATTTTAGATTTTATATTCATTAAAATAAATTTTTTAAAAAATAAAAGTAAAAAGTTGTAAATATAGAATATCTAGATTAGATTTGAACAATGAAGAGACAATAAGCACTCAATACTCATATGTATAATGACTATTGAAATTGGAGGGAATTGAAGAGATTTCTCCTTCCTACTTCTTCTTCTCTCTCTTTAGGTTCATTAAAATTTCTCTCCTCCTTTTCCTTCCACCCAAATGTTTTGATATATCATGTTTAAATAGTTGAAAAAAAAAAGAAAAAAGAAATATTATAATTATTTATATTTAAATAAATTAGATAAAATAAATATAAATAAATAATCATCATATTAAAATATATCATGTTTCATGTAATTAAATTTTATACACTAAATAAAAAAATTATATTAAAATTATTTTCTACAATAAAAAATTATATTAAAATCAAATTAATTGGTAAAAAATGTATTCCGATGTTATTATATTTTAAAACTGCATAATTTAGTGAAAATATATTATTTTTATTTAAAAATTAAAAGTGGATAATTTTTTTAAACATAAATGACGTCTGTGTAAAAATTAAATGACAGGGAAGAGGGCATATATTAATGAATGACAAATCCGCAGAAAAATGTCTACTTTTGACTAGACACATCATAATGTGAAGAAGAATGAGAATGCAAGAGATTAAATTTTTTGAAGAGGAAGACGATGATGATGCCAATCGCGAAGATGATGGTATGGTGAAGACAATAGAAGGGAGAGAGCAGACGGAAGGCCATTGGCGGGAATAAAATTTTGGAAGAATCACGTCTAGACCTTTCAAAAAAATTAATCACAAATAAAAATTAATACGAAATGGATGGTTGTTAAAATAAATATATGACTTATCTTTTGAATTAAATTTATTATTAGTCTTTATCTGTAATTAATATTTTTGAAGGAAGGCTAGATGTAATTCTCCCTAAAAAAATTTTCCTTAGAATCTCTTCACATATTTAAAGAAATTTTGGAGATAATATATGGTGGGTCTTACTTTTTATTTTATTTTTTCCTTCCTCCCAATTTGTTGTTTTCTCCCTTATTTTCCTCCTCAATCTCCTTTCATCTCATATTTTCTTTTTGTCCAAACAAAGCATAAAATATTAATAAAAAAATACTTCCTTACATTCCTCTTTAGTTTCGACAACAATTCATTAGTGATTAATATAAATGACATTGAGGGTTGTTAATTATTTTTCCTCGATAATTTTGATCAAATTATACCTCAATGAGTTATTTAATTATTTTTAAAATTACACATTATTTTTATATTTACGCTTATTTAATAGGATGTTTCAATTAAAAAAAACTTATTAATTGCACTCTTTAATTAAGAACATTTTTAGAAAACCCTTGTCCATTACATCCTGAAATACCTAAAATGCCTTATATCTTTCAATTTGATACTTAAAAAAAAACTTATAATATTGAATGCAGGGAGTAATATTTTTTAATTTTACTACATGCTGCAAATTATTAACAGGAGAATGCAATTTTAATTTAGTGTTTTTATATGACTTCTTGAATATTGTATTTTTCTCACTAATATAGGCAAAGTTGGAATGCCTTTTACTCTTAATGCATATTTAATGAGTTAAACTGTCATTCCTTCATTATGATGAGATAATTAAAAGTGATTTATAATAAAGACTAGATTAGTACTTATTAAATGATACTCCCTCTTATTCTATATATGAGTCATATTTTTTAAGGAATTCATAGATTTTTTTTATAAGTCACTTTATATATATATATATATATATATATAAGTGGATCATCATTCATTTCTTTTCATTTATACCCTTTTACAATTGCCCATAAGTAAAGACTAAAAAATTACAGAAGAGATAAAAGTTTTTTTAAAGATGTATTTAATGACAGTAAAATTGAAAATCTCTCTCTTTTTTGACAACACCAATTACTTTACTACTTCCCATTAACTTTGACGAGTTATTGATGAAGAATTTTTTTCATTGATGAGTTGGTTAAAAACGATTTATAAATAGAATTAAAAGCAATATCATCAAATATAATTATTTTAGATTAAAGTGTTTTTTAGTAAATATATAATTGAAAGTTTTTAAAATTTTAAGATTTAAATTCAAATTTTATATTTTATATTTTATATTTTATATTTAAAATCCACACATTTAATTTTAAGTAATATATTCACAACCGCCGATAGCAAGTGTCATCGTGGTGCGCCACATAAGACTTAAGACTAAGAATTGTTACGCTAGAACCCCACAAACACCTTCCAGGACTTAAGTTCGTCAAGTCCATTGCCGGGCATAGTGATTATAGAAGACAAGGATGAGGAATCGCAGCTTGCAATCTGGGCAACAAATAATTATATTATAAAATTTGTGCAATTAATTATGAATTTGGCGTATAGAATAAGGAAAAGAAAGTGGTTGGATAATTATCTAAAATATTTTTATTTTGCATGCAATTTCTATAAATTTTATTGTTTTAATTGTGACCTATAAATCACGATTTGGTCACTGTCCGAACAGTAAACTAAACATCCTAAACATCAAATCCAATTTGGGAATCCATGAGAACGGCACCCCCAAATGCAAACAAAACACATCCAAACGCGCAGTCCTAAAATAAGAGACACAACAAATAAGTGAAATAACTCAGCTGAGAAAATACATTCAAATTCACCTTGGTGCTCTGAACCGCAAAACAAAAGCTCCATATAACAGATTAATCAAGTGAAATAAAATTTATCAGAATAAAAGTCCCAAACTCCTCTATCTAATTCTCAGCCAAAAAAAAATGTAACTCAGCGCTTCCCGCCACCTCCACCAAGTTTAGGGCCTTTGGGGGCAGCACCCTTGGGAACGTTTCCTTTTCCTTGTGCTTTCTGTGCCTTGGCCATCACCTCTGCCTTCTTAGCCTTCTTTTCATCCTTAGTTTTCTTGATCCTCTCCTTAATCTCACTGCATCACACATTCAGACCATCAGATGATATGTGGCAACATAACTTTATGCCATCCAAAACATGAGATGACAATAGAAGAGTCTCACTAAAGAGAACTAGAAATACACACCGAAGGGCAGCTTCTCTAGCAGCATCTCTGACCTCTGGTTTTTCTGTTCTTTTCTTCTGGATAACTTCCAGAGTCGCACCGACAATGGATCTAGAGTAAGGCTTTCTGGTGGCGCGGCGCCTCTTCTTCACAGCTTCTTGGGCAATGTCCTGCAGACACCACATACACAAACAAGAATCATGCACTTGATTGATGAGAGATCACAGGCATTTCAAACAGTTTCACTAGCATCCTGTTACTACGTGCTAATTCTAACTTATCAGTGCAGCAAACATTCACCACAAGCCAGGAGTCACCTATGTTGAGACCCAGGTTAATTTACAGACAAGTTTAATTGAATTGAGGCCTTATAATGGATAATATCAGTTAAGGTTGACTAAAACTATGGTAATTTTGATAATAGCAATACCTTCTTGTGTTGCTTCCTGTACATGGCAGTCCAGGTGAGCTTTGATGGCTTCAATCTGTTGTGGAAGTACCTCTTGCATTTTGAATTGGCAAACAGGAAGACCTAATAAAAGCATCAAATGAACCCATTTAGCACCTAATAGATCATCATATCATCTCTGAAAAAGGAAGATGAATCAATTCAAGTCACCTGAGAATCAGCACGAACAAATCTAATGCCTTTCCCGGGGTAGATTTTGCCCCCACTGAATCGGCAGAGTTCAGTCCTGATATGCCCATATCAAAAACCAGTTACCAGATGATTTGTCAAGAGGCAATTATTTTGGGGGAAAAACACGAGATTGCTTGTTTTTGTTATGATCGGAAAAAAGTCAGACTTGCTTGCAAATAATTCCCAATTAGTTTAAGAATGTCTCAAGTGCTAGCAATACAGAACAAATATTTTGTAGCCAAGTCGAATTAAGATTCCACACTGTCAAGCCATTTGGTATCCAATTTCAGCTTCCATACGGCCACTAAGATTGGCGTAATGCAGAATAATCATATCAAACAAGAGATTTTGGGGATGAGAGTCTGCAGAAAGCAATACTTTGAAGGCAGGAAAAGCTAATAATATCAGACAGCGCAATTACTCAGTATACAATGGCAATAAAATTATTGTCCAGAATCCCCGAAATCCGACAAGATAACAAAGCTATGTTCACATTCATTCAAACTCGTCCACAATTTATACGATTACAGAACCACTCATGCTCAAGTAACAAAAAAATTAGGGGCATATTTCGGAAACGCAGGGTGTTTATGCATTCACGAATAAAGCCCATAGTTCTTCAATCCACGTTACTAAATTGGAACTGAGAAGCATGGATCTAAATGGGTTCTTTGGCCACACCGTAACCGAAGAGGAATCTCTTTTTTCTATAAAAGTTTCATATTGATAGCCAAAAAACGTGAGGAAAATCTCAAATAACAGTATGGCTAGGGACCCTGGTTCAGGAAAAGCTCTTGATCACGCATAGCGCGCACACACCAGACCAGAGATTAAAGAATAAACGAGAGAGAAAGTAGAACTTACTTCAAAACCATATCGGCTGCACCGGTCGCTGCCTCGCTTCACAATACCTGGTGTGCGAGAAACCCTAGAATATGAATGCGGCCGCAGTGGGGTTCATAACTTATGTACACTTCAATTATTTTTTTCGAAATTACGAAATTGACATTGGGCTAATTGGGCTAAGTCAGTTGAAAAAAAACAACACAATGGGCTAGGTCGCTATTGTCCGGAGGGTGAGCAGTAATTTACATTTTTCTTTTATTTTGTTTTTCTGTTTTACCTGCTCCTTTTACTGTTCGTCTGATTTATCAATTTTCATCCATTTACATTTCATCAATATTAATATCAATATTAATATCAATATCATCAATATCAATATTGCATACATTATTCCTCTATCTATAATAAAATCTTGTGCAAGATTTGAAAAATAGTAAATGAGCCCCCCTTCCTTTTGCTCGTCATGTTTTTTATAGATGATGGGTCTCTTCTTTTTCTTAGTTATTTCTTAAATTTAGTTTTGTGTTATATTAAAATTTTATATCTTCATTAATAATCAACTTGGGCAGTCCAACCCAAACACAAGAAGATTAAAATCTTAAGAAACAGAACCCCTAATATAGTTTAAGTAGTATCAATCAACTTAACCTATCATCTATTAAATTGAATCTTTGCTAAGATATAAGTAGATGGAAGAACAAATGAATGATACTCATTCCATCTTAAATTATAAGATATTTTTTAAAGAGTTTTTCTATCCCAAAATATAAGACACTTTGAATAGATTAAAGTTTCATTAAATGCACCAATTTTAATATTATCATTTTCTCTCTATAATTAATTTCTATCACTTCTCTTTCCAATATATTAAATGATGAGTATTTTTAAAAGTTTATATTTTTATTTTGAAAACATAAGATTGTTAAGTGTATTTAATGAGATTTATTAATATGTGAATGAAATAATCCTTTATTTTTTTAAGTCCCTTGTTGTTTAAAATTTTTTTTTCTAAAAATGTCTTACGGATTGAGTATATAAAAGAAAGGATGAACAAATAAGAAAGATAATTATGCTAAATAATAAAGAACAAGAACACAATCAAAGAACACAACTTAAAAAAGTAACTAAGGCTCTGAATACTAAATTATGTGATACTTCTAGTGTATGGAAAATCAAGTTCTAATATCAAATGATGTGCAACAAAGAGAGGATATAATGATACTCTGTTTCTTAGACCTAGAACACATCAATTTTGACAGGCAGACTTGGGCCTTTTTCAAGTCCTTATGATACTCTTCAATTAATACTTTCACCCTCTTTTCAAACCCATCTAACTCATACAAGCAACCTCGCATTTGGATCCCCACACTCCTTATCTAAATGGGTATCAATACAATCTTCCTTCATATGTTTAAATTCACTCTTCTAATTTTCTATGCTTGCTCTGGAATCTTCTATGGCTTCTAAATACAAGGTTACTCTTGACATAAAGACACTTATTATTGTAGTAATTGTGTGTGTGTGTCAAAAAAAGTCTCACATTGCTTAAATGAAGAGTGCTTCTAGTGTATAAATACTAAGAAATGAAATGGGCTGGTAAAATAGGTTTGGAGGAGAAATGGGCTCGTGCACATAAAATAGGCTAACTTAGAGCAATTATAGTTGAGAGCAACCGATTCCCCCCTGCGCATGAGTTCAAGAGACACTAGGTTCTTCTTACTAAATTATTTTTACAAAAAATAAATAATTATTAAAGCCTCATTTTTTAGCTGTTTATAGTGGGAATTCAAACCTTAAGCATTTTTAGCCTTTAACCAGAATTCTTAAACGGATTTTTTAATCAACCTTCATTACTGTGTTGTCCTTCTAACAGCTCAATGCTTAATGGAAATTATGTGTGCATGACTAAGGTTTTATGCTAGTTTATGAGTGTGTAATCGAGGCTTAATGGTTCATTATTTCGGTGGTTGAATGCCCAACGTTTATGTCCAAGACCTTGGCCTATATATAGGCATGCATGCAAACAGAATGAGTGTGCTTGCCTCTTGAGTTTTTGAGGCTCTTCTCTCCTTTTCCTCCGCCGACTTCTACTGCCCTCTGGTTCGTCTAGGTTACTTTTCTGGTGTTTGCTACTTTGTGCCCTTACTCGCTTGCAAGACATGCTTGTTTAATCTTGGAAAACTGCCAACCCACCTTACTAGTGTGCCAAAATAATTTTTAAAGACAGTGTCATCTGACACGACTCAAGCAACTTTCATTTTTCTATTTGCCGCCATCACTTATAACTATCAATGGGTGTAGGGGTGAGCAAAACCGAACCGAAACCAAAAATCGAATCGAATCGAATCGAATTTTGTCTATTTGATTCGGTCTATTTGATTTTTTCTGTTCAATTCGGTTTTTTATTTTAAATATTTCAGTTGATCGGTTTGATTCGGTTAGTAAAATTTAAAATCGAATAGACTGAATCGACCGAATTACATATAATTTATTAATTTATAAATTATATTTAATTTATAAATTATTTTATTTTTATTTTTATTTTTTATTTTAATAAAGAATAAAAAATAATAACATCACTTGAAACCCCATTTCAATCAGTCACTCTCATCAGTAAGTATTGTGACTGGATTATGAGGCTATTATTTAATCATCGGTGTTTATTTATGGTTGTTTATTTGATTATCCATGCCTTTATAATATTTAGGCTTTATGTCATATGGGTATAATTAGAATGGGCTCATATTGAAAAAAATGAATAGAAAAAAAGGCCCAATTTTATAGTGTTGTTTGTTTTAATATTTAAAAAATAGACCCAAACCGAAAAACCGAATTAACCGACCGAACCGAATTTGATCGGTCCTTGTTCGGTTCGATTGGCTTGTTCGGTTCGATTCAGTTTTCATTTTCGGTGTTATTCGATCGATCGATTTTGCATATTTTGAGACCAAACCGAATCGAACCGACCGATGCTCACCCCTAAATGGGTGTAGTTGGGAATTTGGAATTGGGTCTATTTCGGAATCTAGAATTGGATCTATTTCATTAGCATTAGGACTTGGGTAGTTCATTACAAAAACCAATGGATTAGGGTGTCAAGTAATGGAAACCGTGATAGGGCTTAAGTAGTATCACTCAACAAAACTTCATTGTTTGTCAGATTGAATGTTCGCTAATTTTTTTTCAGCCTTTTTTTCACATTTTATTTTTTTTCTCAAATCAACTTTTTTGGCAACTCTTTTTTTTTTCATTTTTTCTGGCATGACTTTTCTTCTTCCTCTTCTTTTCTTCGCTCTTTTTCTTTGCATGAAATTAAATATAAAACAAATGGAAAATATGGAAGGAAAAAAAATCCTAAACACGTTTAGAAGGTGATATAACTTGTAGCAGAGGAAGCGAGAATGGAAGCAGAGACTTGAAACCCAAGAATGAGCACAGATCTAGCAATACTTGCAAGGAAATTAAACCACGCGTGGGGGAAAATGCCAACCTGACAAAAATGGCCCAAAATGAGTTGAATGGGAAAGTGATTTAAGGTTAATCACTGTTGGTAATATTGTAGATGGTCTATGAAATTTTAGAAATGTATTTGATTTGATGCTTGATATGAATGTTAACCAGTGAATAGACCACTCAGTCAATTTGGTTGTTCAAATAAACTGGATGGATATCAACCCGACGGGTTGAGGGATTTAATATGTTTTTTGGTTAATATTTATTTATTTATTGCTTCCACTCCAAATCCACGCGTTTTGGTTTTTTAAAAAAATGAAAAAATAATTATGGATCTTTATAATTTTATTGTGCTTTATCACTCCAAGAAGGGGTAGACCCATGCTTGTGATAGAGGGGCCATTTCCCCACAATCCAAGAAAAATTTACATAAAATGACCCCAAATAATTTTAGTTGCTTCTCTTAACAGATTTCAATTACCTCCTTGTTTAAAAAAGGTTCACTTATCCCCTTATAAAATTTTACTTATCTCACTAAAAAATGTATTATCTCAAATTATATATATATATATATATGTAT
The DNA here is from genome assembly GCF_029017545.1 of Prosopis cineraria. NCBI lineage: Eukaryota > Viridiplantae > Streptophyta > Magnoliopsida > Fabales > Fabaceae > Prosopis > Prosopis cineraria. The sequence continues at coordinate 6,297 of NW_026555639.1, read as the reverse complement.
GTAAGTATGTATGTATGTTGTGATAATTTCCAAAAGTGTGTATGGAAAAACAATTAAATTTCTTGAAAATTTAGTCTATGATTACTAGTTGTGAGAATATCTTAGATAAAAAAAAAATTTAAAATGGAAAAGAAATAATTTTGAAAAAGAGTGTTTATGAAAAATTGTAGTACAAAAAATCTCTACCATACCAAAGAAGTGTATAAATTTTATTTAATGAAAATAAAAAAATGATTCTAATACACACACATAAATGTTTATATAAAGAGAATATTTTTGTTATTATAATGTTATGGTCTATGTTTTTAATATTTAATTTTATTAATTTATACCCTTAATATAATTTAATAGATTTTAAAGTTATTTTTTATAAAATTATTTTGGATAATATTTATTTTAATTATAAATTATGCCCACCATTGACTTATTTTTCTGGGCCGTCACTGGCTCCATGTTCCTATAGTATTCCTTGTTTAAAACATTAATTCCTCTAATTTTAAATATGACTAGAATGACAACAATGTAGCATTAATGATGTAAAATTATTTGACCTGTAATTAATTATTAATTAATGGTCTTAAATCTTGTGTTCAATGTTAAAATAAGAAAAAAAAATTGACACAGAGCGATCCCAAAATACATAATAACGAAGATCAATTAGAAAAAAAACTGAAAACGATGTACAAACTTCAACATCAACGTTAACCAAAAATAACAATGGGTTGAAGATCATTTCTGCTTTAATTTTTTTTTTAAAGCACTGGCCACCCTATGTTGTCAAATGAAAAAAATTTCTTTTAAATTATTTTCTTGAAGAGCAAAAAATAGAGGGGATGGGTTGACTAGTTTAATTTTTTTTTTGTTCATATTTGTTTATTGCTTCCGCCCCAAATCCACACGCGCTTTGGGTTTTTTTTCTCATAAAAGGTAAAATAACTATTTATCTTTATATAATTTTATTGTATTTTGTCACTCCACGCAAGGATAGACCCATATTAAAATAAATATTTGTTAAATTATATTTTAACAAAATTTTAGGATGTCTAGTGTTATTAGAAAAAAAAATTAAAGATAAATTTGCACTTTAACCCTATATTATTAAATCATGTTAGAAAGCAATGCGCTCACACATAATATATGTAGGTAGATAATGGTGAAATAGATAACTTCTTGACAAAATGGGTTTTTAGCTTTTTGAAAAAATAATTTTAAAAAAATTTACCCTATTTATTAATACATGATATCTAGTGCTCATCCCAAAAAAATTAATGAGAAAAATGATCTTTAGTCTAATAACAATCCATGTTTCAAAATCCAAAATAAAATAAAGTGAGAATTTCACTTAGGGCCTCTATAGCATAAAATTTTGCATTTAAGACTAATACAATATGAAAACTTTCTACAAGCTCAATGGCCTTAAATGAAAATATATTTTAATGAAAAAAGACACATTTTCTGTTAAATATTTTGCTGTCAATTGTAGGACATTGTAGTGAGACTTTATGGACATTGTATTATACATTTACAGACATTCTGTTATTTTTTATCTCATGCAACTTGTACATTTTAAGTTATACAATTTCTACTAAACCAATTGTATATTATAGGACATTGTATTATGCATTCATAAACATATATTGTTCTTTCATCCTGTGCAACTTGTACATTTCAAGTTAAACTATTTCCATTAGACTAATTGTATATTATAAGATATTGTGTTGAGAATCTGTAGATATTGTATTATGCATTCCTGGAGAGAGGGAGGGCAAATGCATATTTTCTCATTAAAACATATTTTTCACTTGAAAACCCTTGGGCCTATAGACATTCTTTTGATTGTACTATACCTCAATGCAATTGTTTGTGCTCTGAAGACCCTAAATGAGATTCTCCCTAAAATAAAATAGAGTATCTTAGTAATGGAACAAACCAAAAACATGAATAAAGAGACAATTAGAAATAAGTAAAAACAATAAATAAATATAGGTTAAAGGTTATTTTTGCCCCTAAAATAAACACAGAAGTATACAAAATGACTTTAAATTCAACTATAGGTCATTTATATCCCTTAATCGTTAAGAATCTAGTTTTTATCACCTTGTTGTTAAGTCCATCCATTGTTATTGTTAGTAGTGCTCACGTTTGAATTTTTTAATATTTTTTATTACAAAATATTTAAGTGGGTCTCACAATTCATTTTTAATACTCTCTCTCCTCCTTCTCTCCCTACTCTCCCTCTCTCTTTCTCTCTTATTCTCTCTCTGCAATTGCAATTAACAGGCAACATGAACAAAGAAAAAAAACCATTTAGGGCAAAAAAACATACAAGCTAGAGGGCTATCATAAGAATAAGAAGATAACAAAAAAATGATTATTTATATCCAAACAATATTAACCATGGTACAAAATACCTACATCGCTAATCAACCATGGCCATTAAGATAACAAATTAAAACCTTCCCTTATCATCTTCATCTTCTTGTTCCTCTCACTGCTCCACAAAATCAACTCAGGATCATTTTCTTTTAGCTTAAATGGTTTCAAGCCAGGCATATCATGCACCTAGCATAGCCTTCCTGGGCGATGCCATTTCATACTATGAAGTCATCCTTCTCATTAAAAGAGATATTTGCAACTTGATCATTTGCCTCCTCTTGTCTCACTCTTTTCGTCTCTCTCCCTCCCCCTCTTACTCTCTCTCACCCTCCCTCTCTTACTCTCCTCTCTCTTCTTCGTGTCGACTCATTAGAATGAAGGTGGACATGAACTTAGATGATGCCTCGACTAGCATTCTTGTGATATAGAGGAACAAGAAGGTGGACACGAACTTAATAATGATAGCTCTGTACAATGACTATGACTTGAGTTCACCCAGCTCGAACAAAGGTTTTAGTTAAACACAAGCAAATGTAGGACTTTGTTTTTAAGGGTGTTCGACCTCACAACAACCATGTGTATCTTTAGTGTAGAGCGTATCTAAAGTAACGCAGTAAACTTTCCAAGGGTTGTCGAGAGAATTAGGATGGCATAAGGTTTTAGCTAGTCAATCCGGTGATACTTACAATAAGTGCCATGAATTGTTGTTGTGAGGCTTGTAGGTCCATGTTGAGAATTTGAGACAATTGGGCCACACACACTCAGTTTGGACGGTCATGTGGTTACGCCAAGGCAAAGGACATGACTGGAGGACGTTGAGCGCATTAGTTAATATGGTTTTGTTCATAGCAACCTCAGCCTATATAGATCAAATAGTGGTTGGCAATGAAGACTTAAGCATGATTGTGGTGAGGTTTTTGGTGTTCAACCATGAAAGGAATATCGAGGCAAAGAAGAAGACATGTGACATGCAAATGTGGAGGAGAAAGAAGAGAGAAGGTGAGAATAAAAAATATTAAACAATTGTAAGACCTATTGATAATAAACAATTTGACACATTTAATGTAAAGGTAACGAAAAAGAGAATTTACAAATGATCCATAATTAGGTTTAAGGTTAGTGAAAAACTTATATAATTAACCTTATATACTTAATGTGTTTGCTTCCAATTAAACCAAGACATGTGAATATTTTATATATTATTTATTTTATAATAAATTCTTGATATTAATTTTAGAAAAAATTGGCGAAAAGGACCTTATTAGAAGGAAAACGAGTCTCAAAGACCAAATGCAATTCAAGGAGTAAGGCTAATATTTTATTCATTAAATAATATGAACAAATGACCAAAATACTCCTCTCTTTAAACCAACAAAATTGAAGGAAAAAAAAACAAAGATTGCTTGTTCAATATATGCACTTTAAGCCAGAAGCTTTGCAACCCAAGCCAAAAGCCTTGTGAGGATTTGTCAAAAGCTTTGCACCTTAAACCAGACGCTTTCACAGCCAAAAACCTTGTGAAGCCTTGCACTCTAAGCCTAGAAGCTTGCACCAAGCTTTTAGCTTGGGGTGCAAGGCTTCTGGCTTGGAGTGTATGTGTTAAACAAGGAGTCTTTGCTTTTTTTTTTTTTTCAAATTTTATTGGTTTAAAGAGAAGAGTATTTCTATCATTTGTTCATATTGTAAAATGAATAAAATATTAGCCTTAATTTTTGAATTGCATTTGGTCCTTAGGATCAATTTTCCTTTTAGTAAGGTCCTTTTTATCAATTTTTTCTTAATTTTATTACCATATTTAGATCTACTTATTACGATTTGATTGGATATAAATATATTAAGTATATAAAATAAGTTCATAAATTTTACTCTTAAAGTTATTTGTGTATTTTTTTATTCAGGTTGAGGGTAAAAAATGACCTTTAATTTAATAATAATTTAATAAAAATAGAAAATGGAGAATATAACCAAAAAAAAAAGAAAACAACGGCGACCTAGAAAAAATAAATACAGAAACAATAACCAAACCCAACAAAATTACCAGACCCTAATCCTTCTCATTCTACCTGCGAGTCTCAACTCGACGCCTCTCTTCTGACCGCACACTCTTCCGTTCGCTGTTGCTCGTTTCTGTGTCGTGATTGGGACCTCACCGGGATCCTCTCTCGTGTCCGTCGCCGTTGTGGGGGTTTGCCGTGGCTTCAAGTTTCAAGCTTTATTGTTGTTCTCGGCCAAAGTACGTCGTCTTCGCTGCTGCTGGTGTCGTTCTCATCTCCTCGTCGGCATTCTCAAGCTTCACTGTCGTTCTCGTTCTAGGACAAGTCCCTCGTTCGTTGGCTCCAAGCTTCATCTTCAGAGTTCAACTTGTTCGCGCTCTTCAAGATTCCTTCAGAGTTCAACTCCATTCCAGTTTGCCACCTCCCTCCCACTCACTCCCCCATATTTCACTTATAATTTCTGCTGCAAATTACTTTTTGATAATAATAATTTTACTCTGCCCGATTGTTGTTTCGATAATAATAATTCCATTATGCTGTTGAATTTCAGTCTATAAGCTGACTCTGAACTGCTATGAAGATTTTATTCCCTGCAATTTGTGTTTGAACCTGGATCTTTTCATCTTTAGGATTCTACAAAATGTTCATGTTTGTGTTTTTTAGTGTGTTGAAACTTGAAATTATTTTAGCCGGGAGATTAAAGTTATCTTAGACATTCAAGATGGATGAATGCCTTTTTATTTAAATGTTTCTTTTTACATAGTCAAATAAGAATATTTTTACACATTTTAATCGTCTGACTCCGGTTTCCTGGTTTGACCATGACCATTGAAGTGACCAGTGCTTTTAAGTTCCTTGCACGGAGCTTCTTTCCAATTTCCATTGCACAACAAATACTCTTCCAACCGGAATTTTCCCTTTCTGTCCCCCCCCCCCCAAACATCTATTAAGGATTTTCCTTTCCATTGCTCGAATACCATGTCTCTTGCTGTATTTATAAGTTGCTCAGCCTCACTCCCTCTCTAGTTCTCCTTCAACTTGCTTCTCCCTCCCTTGCTTTTTTCCGCCTCTTGCTTCTGGACTTGGTTGCTTTGTGGATTCGTTATTATTTCCTTGGATTAATTTTTGCTTCGATTTGAAAGGCTTTATTCCCCTCTCCCTCATCTGGCCTCGGCTTTGATACTCTTTGTTTGCCTTGTAATGTGATCTAGTTTGCAGAGACACGTGGGCGAGCTCTAGTTAATTATTAGCACATTTGTAGGCTTGCTCCTTTTTTTCCTTCATGGTATGGACAGTGTAAAAACTGAGCATGTGTGGGGAATTAGAGAGACATGAATTAGACAGCATCCTCCTGTGGCCAAAGATAAAAAATTAGACAACATCCTCCAGTATATTGAAACATATGGGACCACAACATTGTGACACTCTTGGTACTTAATGGATTAAAGGGACATGATTTACATGGCTACTTTGCATGAATAGATCAGATTACCATTTGATTTTGTTGGGAACTTGTTAATACAGTTTTAATGGTTGTGTAGTTTTTCTTGTTTCTATTGCCTTCTTTTGTCCTTTGCTTCTGAAAATTATTTAGGACGAAAGAAATTATATTGCCCACTCTGTTTGCCTTAGCTAACTTGTTGAAAAGACAGTTAGATGATTCATCTTTTGAAAATTCATTCTACTTTATAAATAGTCACCTAGGTTGTGACATGGCTGATATGCAGAATCTGTCTTCTTTGCTGTCATTGGAGATTTTACTAGGCTATTCAAGGAAGCATGATGTGTCTTGTACATGTGTGTCTGCGTCCAATATATTTTTTTTGGCTGATATGCGTGGTACTTCCAACACAGCTCCGACATGGACAGTACGAGAGGATGCATGATGCTGCATTTTGAGTCATTATTCTTTAAAGCTTTGAACCCT